>NC_048222.1:35383357-35524441 GCF_002007445.2 Ailuropoda melanoleuca | reverse complement strand
GGGGCGGGGGCGCGGCACCCGCACCCGAACCGGTGGCTGCGGTGTTTTTGTTTAGGATCCTGGAGGAAACGTGCGGGAACTTCTCTGCTTCGGCTCCGGTTGCCAAAGAGAAAGGGGGTCGCGCGGGGTGGAGAGTGAAGTAGGCGGGCGGGGGCGCCGCCGGGGGAGGGGCGGCCGCGGGGGCGCGTCGGGGGCTCCCGGGTCTAGTTCTGCGCTTTGTACCCGGAGGCAGGTTCACCCCTCGCCTCCCTCCCCTCCCCCAGGCTCATCCCACTTGTAAGAGTGGGACATTCTTTGTGCTCACACAAGCACCAGTAGAGGCCACTACACACCTCATTAAATAAACAATCGCACGGCCAATTCATTAATTTTCAGGAAAGGAAGGGGGAGGGGGGCTTGAACTCCGTATTCCCTGGCTAGGGATTTCCCAGCTGAGGTCCCAGGGAAGCGCCGGCTGATCTCGAGGGCCACCTCTGCGGGTATTGTAGCCCCGAGGCTGCGGAAGAGAGAGGGTGGCTGAGGGGCACAATTGCCCCCCTCACAACCGCTGGTGTTGATTTAACGATGAGGGCGCCTTGGAGAACCGCTCCAACTGATTGTATCTGTTAGCGTTTCCGTTATGAAATGCCTCTTCTTTCCTGGGGATTACAACTATATTTACAGCCTGGTAACTGCTCTTAACCTAGGGAATTGTCTAAGCATCGGATTTTAAGTACTTTATGTTTCCAAGTGGCAATACATATATTTAGCCTGAAAAGCCATTTTCAGGTGTTATTTTTAAATATCATAGATTACTGAAATTATCTACATCCCTGTTTCTTTAAGGGGGCCAATGAACAAATGGCAAGCCTGCCTGTAGAAGACCATAAGGTGTAGTTGAGAAGCGGGACACTCTAAGCAGTTGAAGGGCAAATTAGCATGTAATCTGTTTAAATTGTTTGACCAAGGTGGTGTACTGTAAAACTTAACAAAACTCTCACCTGCTAGTATGAGATCTGAAATTTTTGCGTTCGAAAGTCCTCTGATCAGGCACAGCGGCAGCTTCTAACCGCCAAGCCTTCACTTGTTTCTCGGATTCATACTGAATAATACTTAAAATCACACTGCAAATGTAACTTGACTGATAAACTTTCTTTTGATTTCCTTGCAGAGTATTATTAGCTCATGGCTTTTGCCAATGTTAAAGAAAAGCTTTAAACCTGAATACCAATGGACATTATCTAAACATTGATATAAACAACAGTGTTTTAGTATCAAAACTGCACTTGCACATTCAGCCTCTACCTGGGTTAGAATACACATTCGGGGCCTGAAATGTAGGTTTACTGATCCAACCTTTTTATTCTTGTGATGGGCAAGAGAAATGTAACTATTTGGGAAGACAGAGTCCTTCTTACTCTTAATTTTATATGTAGTTCATATTATGTATGTTTTAGGTAATTAGTGGAGTTTGTTTAGAATTTTGTCAGTAATTTTGTAGATAAATAAAATACTAATAATTTTATTAGGTTAATAAAAGTCATGTAAGCAGTCTCTTAGAAATGGTTGAAACATGTCTTTCAACATTGATTCAATTGATGGGCTTTTTATTTTGTGATTGTGAGGTTCAGGCATTGCTTAAATGTGCGTCCTGCCTTCATGGAGCTTCCAGTCTGGTGAGTGGGTAGAAAAGATAGCCGTTAAACTACTAATTATGTAATTAAGTAATGTGATAAGCACTAGAAAGGAGAAGAATGGGTTTTGAGAAAGTGTATACTGCCAGGACCTAACCTAGTCTGGGTGTCAGGGTGTCTGAGAAGTGAGATCCGAAGGGTGAGGAGGACTGGAGGTGGGGAGGTTCACCGCCAGTTAGTGGTATTAGTAGGGACTAGAGAGCCCGGATCTGATTGTTGGTTCAGAGAGCTTTGCACAAGCCACTCTGCCTCATTTCTCATTTCTGCAATAAGAAGGGGCTGGCCATAAGCTGCAAAGAGATCGAGAGAATTGAGAACTGAGTAAGTGGCAACAGAAATAAGTGGTCAGTAGATCCCATGTCATTTGTCAGTGGTTTTAATTTTTTATTTTTGTAGAGGGGTGAACTCCAACCTTTCTGCAGGGGATTATAGTGAGTAGGTGGTAGGGGGATGGAGGTATTTGGTAGAAAAGGAGAAAATTAGGGTGTGGGACAGCAGGATAAATGGAATGGTTTTCCAATTCAGGGTAGACTTTGAGGACAAAGGAGGGAGACGAACTAGTGATAGAAAATGGTCATCTGTGGAGGGTTGGAAATGATTAGGCACACTGCCTGGTTTTAGGAAGAGAGGAGGGGAAGATTTCTGAAAAGATGGGTAGGGACCTAGGGAAAGAGATCAGGACAGAGGAGCCTGTCTGTGCAGTGCAAGTCTTCTCTAATCAGAGTGAAGGCTAAGGAATGGTGATGGGGTAGAATTGAAATGCAAGAATGGGGAAATGAGGGAAGCCAGTGTTGAAAGCTCAGTTGAAATCAGTTTGAATTTAAAGTACACCGGTCGAGCTATTTCCACACTTTCTCCAGCAACTTTATGTGCGCCGAGAGCAGAATTAGTGGTTTTAATCCAGTATTGGTTGCTTGTGAGTTACATGAAATATGTAGAAATCTTTTAAAAAAACTTTTACTAGGGTAATCGAATATTCCATTCCTTGGTCAGAATGCAAAAAAGTGTTTGATGAACTGTCATAATGGTGGTAAGGCTACCTTGTCCTAGATTTCAGAGATGTACTGTAGCTATGTTTCTCTTTTAAGGGAAGAATCCTGTTGTCAGCATCCCACATGGCTGACGCTGTCTGTCTGATTCGTTTACTTGATGATGTGATTCGTTACCTCACAAAGTGGTCTATTCCTGTTTTGAATGACTTCTGCCAGTAAACTGCTTTAGGCAGCACATTTAATTTTCAACCTTCCCACTCCTCTTGATCACCCCCCTTTTCTCTTGCCTTTTTCAGCATTACTCTGTTAATTCATCTCTTACTTTTGTGATCAGTCTGTTTTTCAAGTTTTTCTTTTACTCCCTTATTAAATGTTGGCATCAAAGTTGATCTCCTTCGTCTTGTCTTCAGTTGCTACCTGTAAGCTAATTACTCTCCTAGTCCACTCTTCATGTGCCATTCAGTAGCTTCACTGAGTAGCACCTTATGTTTACACAAGACCAAGGGTAAGCTCATTTTCGCTCTGCTTCTCTCCTCCTTCACTCCTCCTTTCTCTAGACAGGAACAAACCAATTCCTGGCCCCGGGCTCTCACTTTTTTGAATGATCGCATAGATTTGTCTTCCTGTATTACCTGTCTTGGGCAGCTCCGGTGCGGAGTCATCCTGGACCTTCCCCTTTCCCTCATTCCTATAGCCAATACTTTTGTTTGATTTTTACCCCCTAGATACTTCTTGAATCTGAGTCTTTTCATCACCATCCCCACGTAGACTAACAATAGTGGCTTTGTAATTCATCCTTTTATCTCTGTTGTTACCCTCCAGACATCTGTCTTCCTGCCGGAATGAGTTTTCCTATGTCCTTTTCTGAGCATGCCATACTCCTACTTAAAATCTCTTATTAGTGTTCCACAGCTCGAGTGTTAAGAGTCTACCCTCCTTGGCATGAAGATTGTGAGGCCTTTTGTGTTCTTTACTGCTGGCCTCTCCCACCCTGAATTTAACGCCTCATCTCTTGGCACCTCTAATGCGTACCTGGTGTTCCACCATCTCAGATACAGCAGAGCTTCATGTCCCCATGCCTTTGACATGCTGTCCTGTCTTCCTTTTTTTTTTTTTGTCCTTTTTTCCTGTTAATGCCACTTCCCACGTTGTCTACTTCTGAGATTCCTGTTCATCATACAGTGAATTTTTATCTGCTGTTCTCCTGCCCGAAGAGAGTTAGAGGTGTTATTCTCTCTGTTCCATAGCTTTCCGAGTACTTTTAAATCTTGTGTTATTTATTTTCTTGTCTCCTCAACTTGTCTGAACCTCTTGAGGATTGGGACTTCTCTTATTTACCTTTTGTATACCTGGCATAGCAGAAGCATCTGGAACAGAGTGGATAACCAGTAAATGTTTGTTGAATGAATGTTGAATTGCCTTTGTTTTTACCCTTTAGGGCTATATAGCACAAGTCTAATTTCTTTGTATGATGGCCTTTCATGTGTCTAATGACAACATTTGTGTGTGTGCAAGTATGTCGCTTTCCCCTCCTTCTCTTTCTAACCGAATTATCCTTTATTCCTTCAGCCAGTCTTCACATTACTTACTTTTCTGATCCTCTGTGAGTTTAGTCATCCTCCTCTGGATATGCTGCAGTTTTAGTGTTTATTAGTTTTGTCATCTTTGGAAAGATCAATGATTTTACTGAGTCTTCTGTAAACAGAGACTGATGCCCTGCTCTGCTTGCCTAACAGAATGAGGTATAAAAGAATTTGTAGATTTCTAGGCAGAACGTTCAAAGGAGGTAAGAAATGTGGCTCTTCTTAGCAGACTGTATAAAATTAGCATGTGATGTGGGATAGTGAAAAACGACTTAGGATAAGAGGCAGAGGATTTGGGATATCACTCATGGCCCATACCTCCTCTTGTATGTGTTGAGGGCTATAGGTAACCTTGCTTACCTAACTGGATTGTCAGAAAAGTGAAATATAAAACTGCTTATAAACTGTAAAGTTCTGTATCTTTGTGGAATGGCTTTATGAACTGTTAAAAAAATACTGTAATTCTCTTAAATTTTTTGAAAGTGCAGATTTTTTTCTGTCGGCTTAATTGAGCATTGTTGGTTTCTTCTTTATGAGTTTTCTGTACACTAATAAAAAAATATTGGGGTAACATTAATCTCATTATATATGGAGGCTCTAGGCCGTATTTAATAGTCTTTTCCCAAATACTTTATTTTATTAGTGACTTCTGTATGGTTGGAAGGTATTTACCATGTCATTGGTAGGTGTTTTGGCTTCTAGGTAAAATTGTATGAACAATGGGAGAACAGAAGAAATGACCATAGATAAAATCATGTTGACCAGATAGCTACCTGAGGTGATGAAAAGTCTAGTGTTTATGATTTTAAAAAATTGACTTTGTCATGGAACACAACCAGTGAAAGATATTAAAATATAACCCAAATTTTGTATTCATTTAGAATGAAAAGAGTTTTTTGATTAAGAAATTTTGGAAATAGAGACAAAAGTCACTTAGACCCACTGGTATAATTTTGGCATATTTCTTTCTAGTCTCTGTTAATATGACACATCAGTGTTACATTGTAGCCATAATGTATGTACAACTTTATATGTAGATGTTCTCTCTTAACATTATGCCAGTTTTTGGTTGCTATATTATCTTTAAATAATTTTATTTTTAAAACTTATTTTAAAAATATGTAAATGTGTTTGAAGTAAAACAACATAGAATTATCACTTCTACCAACAAATACCTTTTTACCCATAAATAACCACTTTTAGTATTTTTTCTTCTGCATTTACATATGTGTGTATAGTTGTATTTTTACACATAAGAAGGAACATACTACCTGTTGCTTTTCCACTTGATTTTTTTTTTTTAACAGTGTGTTGGAGATCTTTCCAGCACGTATAGATTTTCCTATAACCATTATTGAAAATGTCTGTATAATATTGCAGTGTATGAATATGGCATTAGTAGTGACCAATAAAAGTAGTATTTATTGAACACTCACTGAACTCTAGGCAATGTGCCAAGCTCTTTTACATGCATTAATTCGTTCTTTCACCTTGTGAGGAAGATGGTAACATCTCCCCATTCTACAGATGAGGTAACTGAGTCTCAAATATTAAGTGACCAAAGGTCCCACAGTTCCCCTGTGGAGAAGTTGTCATTTGAATCCAGGTCTTTTTCAGCTCCAAAGCTTATGCTCTTTATTATACTGCATACTGCTTCTAATTATTTATTCTCCTGTTATGGGTGCTAAAGTTGTTTTTAGTATTTTGCTATAATAAAAAATGCTGTCATGAGCATCTTCCTGTGGATGGTGTTTCCCTTCTATTTTTTGGATCCCCACATTTGGAATTATTGGTGAAAAGATAATTTTTGTGTGTTTATGAGGGTCAAGTTTCCATTTATTATAGTAGAGTAATGATATCATTAAGAATAATACCATTTACTAGTACTTCTACAACTTTTTCAAGGTCTGTTCACCTTTAATTGTGAACTTTGAGTAGTTCAGTCCGTTATTTTAAAATGCAGGTCCTATAGCTTCTCTGTTTCATCTGTTAACTGCAGGGGTTAATTACCTAATTAATAGGTAATCTCAAAGGTCCCTTCTCCCTCCAAGTTTCTATAACTCTGAAGTCTATAAAATTGAGTCGTGGATATCTAAGTGACCTCTATTCAGTTCTTGTGTTTGAACACTCATCATTTCTGTTCTTGGATGCAAGAATTAACCTTTTGTCATTCTCTAGAGCTCCAGTTATGGTACATCTTTTTTTTTTCTGACATGAAGTTGAATATGATTAGGGAAATCTTTTAAGTTGCTTGTAAACAGGATTGTGTATGATTTTGTGTAAAAATAGCTTTTTGGCTGATTTCAAGAAATAAAGATTTAAGTGTTACGAAATTGTTGCAGGATTACTTGAAATATTAGATGCTTATTCTTAGGTTTTATAAGCAATGTAAAGCAAATTGCCCACGTTACAGATCTGGCTGAAACGAGCAGGTTGTGATTCCTTCTTTTGATTCCCTCATGTAAAGAAAGGAGAAGGAGAGAGAGAGAGAGGTGGCAGTTATATATGTTTAACTTTATGGAAGTCAGTACTTGGATTCTTCTTGAAAGGAGTTAGCAGTTGGACAGTCTGAAAGTCAAATGCGTGTTTTTTTGCTTTTACTCTTAAAAACCAAGAAAATAACCTTTAAAATTGTTTCATAGCAAGATTTTTTTAATAGCCAGAATTTTTAAATTTAATTTTCCAGTTTATAACCAAAACTAAAAATTTAGGTAATTTTGGCTAGTTGCAAACATTTTATCGATGGTTAATTGTGCACAAAGCTATATACTGTGGAGATAACTAAAATGAATTGGACATGGTTTCTATCCTTAGGAAGCCTTGGTCTAATAGCAGAGATAAGACATTCCCACAGATAGTAGATAAGTTGATTTGGAGGGAGAAAGTGTCATTACTGCTGTAGGTGGAAAAACAAATTCTGGAATCACCATGTTCCTGTTAATCAAGTAATAGTTCTGCTTTCTCTCATAATTTTGGTTTGTAGCTTTCGAGTAGTCCTAACTTAGTTTTACCAAGTCAGTAGACTAGAATTCTCAGAGGAGGTTATTTTTCATTTCTTCTAAGTGAAATGGTTACTGAAATGTTTGAATATATGAGAATTCTAATAGTGGAGCCATCTGGGGGTGCAGCTACTTCCATGTCTTTGGGAAATGTGAAGATTGATTATACTGGTTTTCAGAATTTATTATCGGTCAGTAATAGCAAGTAAAAGTTGGTGATGAGTCCTGAGCGGAGTGAATTTTTAACATGATACTGCATGGAAGCTGGATACAGAATATTTGTTTTTCAGCTGTAGAGTAAGTGGGAAAGAAATTACCTGGGGATGCCTGGGTGGCTCAGTCAGGTAAGCATCTGCCTTTGGCTCAGGTTATGATCCCAGGGTCCCAAGGTCAAGGCCTACATTGGGCTTCCTGCTTATCTGGGAGCCTGCTTCTCCCTCTCCCTTTGCCCCTCTTCCTGCTGGTGCGTGCTCTCTCACTGTCTCTCTTTCTCTCAAATAAATAAATAAAACGTTTAAAAAATCACCTAGATATATTTTGTTATGTAAGGTCTAGTCAAGATGGTAGCATTATAATTTATAAATTTAGGGACAGAATCACAAATTATGTTTTATCAATAACTTTTTATTCATAGCATACCTTTTAATGCAGCAACTAAAATTTAAGGGTTTTTTTGGTTAATTCTTCAAAGCATTTGAAGTTTGAGGTGGGGTCATTGTTTTAAATTTATGTAGTGTTAAGATCCAAGGGATTTTTACACTTCTTATGGCAATAACCCCTTTATTAATAGCCACCTCACCTACGTAGAATTCAACCATATGCACCCTTACCTCTAGAACGTAACTGACGACTAGGGATTAAGAGAAGTAAGTTTTCGAAGTCTGTGCATCAAAATAAGTTTCTCAGCGTCCCAGAGGTTTTGTTTAGAGCCTATTTATCTTTAATTCATGTGGATTTCTAACAGATTGTACCATCTGATTTCTAAGCCCATTGCTGATCAAAAGTGGGTAGAGGGGCGCCTGGGTGGCACAGCGGTTAAGCGTCTGTTCGGCTCAGGGCGTGATCCCGGCGTTATGGGATCGAGCCCCACGTCAGGCTCCTCTGCTATGAGCCTGCTTCTTCCTCTCCCACCCCCCTGCTTGTGTTCCCTCTCTCGCTGGCTGTCTCTATCTCTGTCAAATAAATAAATAAAATCTTTAAAAAAAAAAAAAAGTGGGTAGAGGCTATCTTGGGAATGCTCCCTAACAACAGCAAGTTGTGACCTTTGTAAGGAAGGAGATTTAAAATAAACAAACGAATGCAAATATCTTCCCTTAAACAGAAATAATTGTCTCAGCCATGTTCAAGGAAGTCTCTTTCCCTCTCCATCACGGCAAATGGATTTTGCCTGCCCCTTGCCCTTTTTTCCCCCGTGTACTACAGATACAAGTTGCTGTTTGGGAGATCTATCTAACCTTTGAGATCTCTGGAGTCTCAAAGTAGTATGGGCCAGGTTGACACCTGAGATGGAGAACAGGAAATGTGAATAGGAAGAGAGGTGAGGTGGCAGGGCACAGCTCCTTCTGTGCTGGTCCCTACCCCTCTGGCCATGGAATTTATCTGTTTTAGCAGCATCTCTAACCCTGATTGCTAAAATATGTACTGCGTTTGAATTTTTAATTTTTAGGTGAAGTTAATTGTTGGTTTGACTTTAAAAAAAAATGAAAAACACTATAAAACTTCAAACAGTATGTAAAATAAAAAGTGAAATCATACACTTCAACCTTCTCCCCAGGGATAATCACTTTTAATAGCTATGGACTTTTTTTTTTTTTAAAGGTTTTATTTAATTATTTGAGAGTTGTGGGGAGGGGCAGCGGAACAGGCACAAGCCGACTCCTGGCTGAGCAGAGAGCCTGGCAATGCGAGGGCTCCATGCCAGCACTCTGGAATCATGAGCTGAGCCGAAGGCAGACACTTAACCAACTGAGCCACCCAGGTGCCCTGGAATTTCTGTTTTATATTTACAGTTAAATATTTTAAGTGTATAATACATATATAACAACTAGTGCATACATAAACTAGCAAGTTGGGTTGTGCTGTGCATACTGTCCTCCAGCTTGCTTTAAAGACATCTTTCCATGTGAGTACATAGAAATATATCATAGCTATTTTGATAGCCATATGGTATTTTATAGATGTATCCTGCTTAATTTAACCAGTTCCAATTTGATGCTCCCAGTTTTTTTTTTATTGCAAACATATGCAGTGAACCCATTTTTACAAGTATCTTCATGTACATGTGCAAATATTCTATAAAAGAAGTCCGTAGATGTGGAACTGGGGGGTTAAAGAGCACGTGTATTGGGGCGCCTGGGTGGCACAGCGGTTAAAGCGCCTGCCTTCGGCTCAGGGCGTGATCCCGGCGTTACGGGATCGAGCCCCACATCGGGCTCCTCCACTATGAGCCTGCTTCTTCCTCTCCCACTCCCCCTGCTTGTGTTCCCTCTCTCGCTGGCTGTCTCTATCTCTGTCGAATAAAGAAATAAAATCTTTAAAAAAAAAAGCACGTGTATTAAAGTGTTTGATAGTTATTTCCAAACTGTTCTCCAAAAGACTGATTTACTCCTGTCAACAGCAAGTGAGAGTGTGCCTATTTCCCCATACCTTTGCCAATACAGTAATTTTCAGATTTCTTAGTTTTGCCAGTTTGAGAGACCAAAAAAATGTATCTCTTTAAATTTTATATTTTAAAATTGTTAATGGAATGAACATCTTTTCAGATTTTTATTGATGGTTTGTTTCTGAGAATTGTCTTTCCCTCTCCATCTTTTGTTCAAATTGCTATATTCATTCTTGAGTCTTAGGTTCATTTATAAATATAAATTAAACAATACATAATTAAGAATAGGAGCAATATTAAATTTTATAATTGTCCATACTCCCATGGTTGCTTGCGATTTTTAACTTAATGAGAAGTGAACTGAGTAATGGAGTCAGTCTGCTCATCTGACTTCTGCTAACCACTGCTCATGTTCACTTGATACGGATTCATAAGCCTTCAAGCTGTTCTATTTGGAAGGAAAATAAATATTTTATTCATTGATTTGAGTGAAAAATAGGAACTGAAGCAGGTCCAATACCTCTTTTAAGACAGGATGAGAAAATTCGGTTTAGAGTGAGTAAGTTCAGTTAATCAAATACTTCAGTGCCAGTTTGGCTCAAGGTACTGAAGTGGTTTCAAGTGGAAAATGGATTAAGAATGTAGCAGAAGAGACAAGTTCAAGGGACAGGATATTATTTCCATTCTGGACACCTGAGTCTGAGACGGCAGCAGAACATCTCTGTAAAGGCATTACAGAATTAGGCTCAGGTGAGAAGTCAGACTGCTCTCTTGGCTAGAAATACAGGTTCAGGAATAATCTGGATAGGTGTTCATCTTAAGGGTAGATCGTATCACTGAGGAAGGAAAAAGGAAACAGAGGGCAAAGACTGGAGCATGTACCCATAGTTCAGTGTCCAAAGGAAGGGAAATATTATCCTGTCTGCAGAGGAAAAGTACCTAGAATCAGAGGTATGTAACATAATGAAGTTCACTCTGCCTATGGATATCTTATTCACAAACCTCTATATGAATAAATGAGATAGTGCCAAAGTAATACTGGCTCTTTTCCCTTACCCCTGCATGCACGGTGTGGCCCTAGGTTAAAGTGCTAGGGAGGGAAAGGGGAGGCTTACAAAGACAATTCTGAACAACTTTAAATTAACACACACACACACACGCACTCACACTCACTAACCATCCTGCTGGGCTGAGGTACAAGATGAATGAGTAAATAGGTGTCCATGCTTAGAACAGAGCCTGGTTTATCTTAATCGCTCATTAAATGCAAACCATTGTTATTGTTGTTTTTATTTTATAAACGATGAAGAGCTTAGCTAAAAACACATGAAAGTTAACTAGTGCTTATATGATTTGTCTTTTACTTTTACTTGATGGTTGTGTGTAATTAGATTGTTAATGAGGGCATGAATGTATGTTGAGGGGGATAAAGACTTGTTTAGCTTGGACTATTTGGTTAAATTTCTTGGAGGAGGTAGGACTTGACCTGCTGTTGAAGGCATGAGGAGGCTTTTTAGATGAATAGGGTTTGTTTTGTTTTTTTGACAAGGAGGATGAAGTGAAGAGCCATAGGAGTTGAGGCAGAGTAAAGGCGAAATCAGTTGAAATGTTCTTGATCAGCGACCCATTTCTTGAAAGGGTCATTTTTTTATTCTGAAGTTTGTCATTTGTTATGAAGTGAAGAGGTGATTGATTATTAGATGCTGAAATCATAGGCCAGGTAATCTTTTAAAGATTGCAGTGCTAAAAGAGAAGCTGGAGATGGTGCTTGTTGTAATTTTTAATGCCTGAAAATTAACCTTATCATCCCATATCTGCTTTTTAAGACTTCATTTATTCCCTGCTAGATATTGTGGGCATCTTTTATGAGCCATTGATTTCTCTGGAGTTTATTCAAAGTCACAGAAAGAAGTTTTGGGACCATGTGTATTGAGAAGTTCTGAGCAGTTAATTTTTGCCACTTTCAGAAGAAGTCTTCACTTTTTAAAAAAATTTGTGGCAGTTTTGTGGAAGAATGATCTTCTTTCTTCACAGTATTCAGAGTAGCTGTAGTCAAGTAGAGACTTTGCAGCTTCAGAATTAGTCTTGTCAGTCGTTAAAATTTGTGGGTAAGAAATATCAGATAACATCGCAGTACAAACTTAGTTGTTAGTTCCATTTTGTTCACACTTAAGCTTTAAAATTTGCCTCTGCATATGCATAGTAACTTGATGTCGATATTAAAATTCCTGTGTCACGGTCTTTTTCTTTCAAAACTCACTGGACAGTTCTCCCTGTAACCCTCACATTTAATGTTGTACATAGCGTTAATATCTACTATATCTTTTTAGTATTTTAATCTGTATGTTTGTAGATTTTTTTTTTTTTTTTTAGTGTGTGGACTTTGAGATAGAATTTTCACCAGGATAGGGCTAGGTGGGACTTCATTAATTGATTTTTTTTTCCAGCCTGCTACCCTGGAGCTGCGTTTTTAGTTAGGCATTAGGCTTAAAATCAGAAGTAATATGAAAACTGCATATTATCATATTTCCCTTCAACATACCTCAGAAAAGTCCCACATTGGAGGCTGGTATTTCGTCTCCCGATATGTTGGGCATAGATGGTTTTTCCTTTTAGTGTTGGAAGAAATTATTTCTTTTGTTAAGTACTGAACGAAGAGGAACACTTGCATTTATATTGTACAGAAACATTTTTTTAAAACTCTGGATTTGTGGTGTGATGTGATGCTCACAGTAAGGCACACCGCAGCTGAGCTCAACCGGGAGAACACGTTCCTGTCTCAGATTGCACGCTCGTGCTGACAGGTAGGGAGAATGGCTTGTTCTATGTCAGTTTCAACATTTTCTCTCTCATATATGGTTAAATTCTTCTAACTTAAAATGTCTGTGTGATGTGACTTCTCTGTTTAGTGAGTCTTTTTGTTCGGAATGCACACGTCTCTGCTAGGGTAGGACAATTTTCTTTTATTTCTTTATTACCTATACCCTGTTTTCTTTTTCTGGAATTCTAGAGATACTTGCTCTCTTGTCTCTTTCCTCCATGACACTGTATTTCTCCCTTTTGTGTGTCACCTAAGACTGTATTATTAGATGTATACAGATTTGGAATTTTATTTTTCTGATGAATGGACTCATCGTTATCTCTTGTCATGCTATTTACTTTAAGTCTTCTTTTTCTGATCCTAATATAGCTCTATCGCCTGACTTTTGGTTAGTATGTAAGTGTTTCTGTACTTTTATTTTGCCTTTTGTAGTCTTACATTTATGTTGCTTATGTAGCATATTGTTAGGTTCTCTTTTTTATATAGTCTGACAGTTTTTGTCCTTTTACTAGAGTGTTCAGTCTCTTCCCATTTAAAGATATACTAATGATATATTTGGCTGATATATATGGTTTTAAATCTTTCATTTTATTATTTACTATTTGTTTTGCCTGTTCTGTGTTCTCCTTTCTCTCTTTTCTTGCCTTCCTTTGATTATTTTCAGTTGTGCAGTTTTTCTCTCTTTTAGCTTACCAGGTATATATTCTTTTGCTATTCATTTAATGGTTCCTAAATGCATCTTTGACTCCTTTTACCTTTTGTTGGACAATGCTTAATATCTGCCTCTAGCTAGGATCATAAACTCCATAAGGACAAAATACATTCAGGCGTTACTCTCTACTTTCTCCTCTGCACCTAACACAGTGCCCAGTATATGCTACTACTCCAATTGAGGGCCATAAAATACTGTTAATCTTTCTATTTACTTAAAAAAAAAAAAGCTTTAATGGGGCGCCTGGGTGGCACAGTGGTTAAGCGCCTGCCTTCAGCTCAGGGCGTGATCCTGGCGTTATGGGATCGAGCCCCACATCAGGCTCCTCTGCTATGAGCCTGCTTCTTCCTCTCCCACTCCCCCTGCTTGTGTTCCCTCTCTCGCTGGCTGTCTCTATCTCTGTCAAATAAATAAAATCTTTAAAAAAAAATTTACAATTCAACGTTGGTGGTTGGTTGTGGAGTTAGCAGTAATGCCTCTTCTCTTTTGGCCCCATCCCTAAACTTTACCTAGGACATTATCTGCAACATGAATGCTTCTCAGCCTTTTTCTTGGAGGTTCCCTAGTCCATTTATGGTTGGTACTCTTCTCTGATTTTCAGTAGGCTACAGATTGTTTCCCCAGGTGTTTTTGTTCTTTTAAAAAAAAAATTTATTCCTTTGGTTATTTCAGTGGACATTGAGGTGGAATGTCAGGTGGGCATTGGTTAAATTGAGGAGCTCAGTTTTGCCATCTTGAATTGATAATCTACACTGTGTATTGTTTTGTCTTTTTCACTTGGCTTAGTTTGGTGTCTGACTCAATTAAAAAAAAGAATAGTTTTATTATTTTCTTTTTACTTTTATGTACATATAGGTTATAATTATGCAATTCCTGAAGGACTCTAATAGACTAACTCTTATCTGATAGGACTTTTTTAATAGAATGAGGCATTTTTTATTGTACATTTTTGCAAATGCTGACCTTGTTCTCAAGGCTGTGCCAGGTTTTGGGATTACAGACATGGGCAGTTCTTTTAATCTTATGTACTATTCTTGAGGCAGAGATACCTTTTTCTGAGGCTGAGAGACTTTGGGAGAATGAAAGCACCAATGTTCATTTAAAATTTTGATTTTTTAACCCATTAGTTACATTGTTGAATATAAATGAATATTTATAAAGATACTGATAATAATTTTTATGTATGTAGAAAGTGTTCTGGTAAAATCTTATTTACAATTTCACTTTTGTTACCTGTTTTTTGTATATATAGTAAATTTCAGCTTATTCTCTGACCAGATGATCATTTATTATCAAAAAGCCAGGACTTATGTTATGTATGTGATTGAATTTACTCATCTGTTACACATATATGTGAAGTAGGATAGCATGGCTTTTTTTTTTTTAAATAAGGAATCCAATTCAGAATTTAGTAAGGTAGGACATGAAACAGAGAAAAGTAGAAGCATAATATATTCATTATGCTACTTTTTACTTAGGGAAAGAATTAGGAAGTTGCTTTAGCCTTAAATCTAGAGTTAGCCTGTCTGGAAACCATTTTTTGGAAGCGGCTTGATAGATCGGATATAGAAGAATTAGGAAAAGCAGGCAGTAGAGGCCGAAAGGTGGATTGGAAAAGAAAATGGCTAGCTTCATTTTGCTGTTTTAAGAAGAATAGTGTTAGTTCTGTTGTAGATATAAAATACACCGTAAGGCGAGTTGGCTGCCTTCATTTTACATCCAACAAGAATGGTACAATTTAGGGAAAGCTATTAAATTGGGTCTTCCTGACTAATGCTTTGTCCTGATAGGAGTTAATTCTCTTTATGTGTTGTTCATCTTAGGTTAAATACATTATTTTATTTATGTAATCTTACAAACTTGATATGACAGAGTACACTTGCTTCCAGGTTTTCAGTTTTTAATGCAATGGCTTTCACACTTGTTCAAGTGTTAGAACATCTGGAAGTAGTGGAGTGCTTTGTGAGATGTTGTAAACTATTAATACCTTTAATTACATTAATCAAATGAAGTATAATTTTATAAGTTGTAAATAAGTTGTTCAATTCAGTAGTTCAGTTCAGGAAATATTTAGTGAACATTTGTTGTGTACCGTAACACAGGATAATTTCGTGATGAAAATGAATCATGGAAGAGATAGAAGAAAATAGCAGTGAGGTTCCCCCCCCTCTCCAAACTTCAATGGTTTATAGTGTCTCTTAAGCTTAGTTTGAGGTCTTCACAGGGACTGGTTGCTTCAGCCAATGGCAGCGTGACTGAGTGATTCTTAAAGTGTAGTCACTAGTTTCAGGGCATCATTATCTACTGAGATAAAATTTGTGGTTCGGGACCCTGGGAATCTGCATTTTAAGAAGCATCTGAGTGGTTTCTTATTCACAAAGCTTGAGAAATATTTTCTAAATTTGACTGAGGAAAAACTCAGAATATTGCTTCTGAATTTAAAAGGAATAGAATCTTAAGATGAACTTTCTCTCCAAGGAAAAATAATGCATATGATGGGGTAGTTGCTATTTATTCATTTATATTTAAGAAATGTCTTTTTATAGCTAAGAGCATTTGGAATATTGAAAAAGAATTCCATTTCTCAAGAAGTCTTGTAGTTGTTTTTCCTTGGAAATAATCATATTACGTTTAATGACTTTTAATGGTTTTTCAGCTGTAAAATGCCATTAGAATTTGGACTGCATTCCATTAACCTAATATCTGGAAGACTCAGAATTATAATTCATTTTTTTAAAAGAGGAGGATGGGGGCAAAAGAGAGTGAGAATCTCAAGCAGACTCCCAGCTAAGCATGGAGCCTGACGTGGGCTTGATCTGACAATCCTGAGATCATGACCTGAGCCAAAATCAAGAGTTGGATGCTTAACTGACTGAGCCACCCAGGTGCCCCAAAATTGTAATACATTTTTCAAAGTTTTGGTTTTGCTTTATTATCTGCTTCAACTTTTGGTAGCAGGAACACAAATGAAAAGTTAAACTGAAAGTCTTATGTATATAAAGTTTAAAACATTCTTTTTCCAAAACGGTGAAATCCAGATTAATTCACTTAGTAAAGTTTTATCAGTACGTGCTGTATGCCAAGCTCTATATTGGGGCCATGAGGGTGGTTAAAACTTAAACCCTGTCTTGGTCAAGTTCACAGTCTAGTGGGAATAAGATAGAGAGGACGATATAGGAACAGGTGATTTGTGCTTTGCCTAACTGTAAGGAATTTGAAACTTCAGTAAAAGGTAATTAAATAACCTAACCATTATAATACATGCAAGAAAAAAAAGTGTGTTTGTGTGTGTGGAGATGGTGATAGTCATGATGTTGTCTCACACTTAGGCTGTTGTAGTAATCTAGGTAGTGTACAAAGATAATGTGGATTAGGATGATGGAAGTGGAGAATAGTTTATGGACAGGGAAGATATTTGGGTGATAAAATAGAATTTGGAGATGAGTGGTATGGTGGTGGTATTTTGGGAAAGAAATAAATTTGGGGGGGCAAAAAAGAGCATGAGTTTAATTTTGGACTTAATGAATTTGATATGCCTTTGAGTTACCCAGGGGGCTGTTGAGCTATAGATTTGTGTTGTCTGCTTATGGTGTGGTTGAGTTGAGAGGGATGGGCTCTTATACAATACAATGAGTGAAGTGAGGGGAGAAATAGGAAAACCAGGGAAGGGTTGTATCACAGAAGTCAGGAAGGGAGTCTCAGTTTTGCTGGAAGAGGAGAGTATCTTTTGCATTTAGCTATCCACAAGTCATTGGCAGCCTTACTCAGACCTTTAAGTAGAATTAGGAAACAGTTTGAGAGTTAAGTGGGAAGGGAGGAAATGAAGACTCTGGAAAGTTCCAGAAATTTAGCTGTGAAGGGGGACAACTACATGTAGTGGTTGAGGTCTAATAAGAGTGAGGTGTGTGTTTAGTGGGTGGGATTCTTGGGCATACTGGAAAGGCAACGGAAGACTGTTTGAGGAGGGTAGTTTGAATATACAAGGAAAATGATGACATAATCTATAGTGTAAGTTTCCTGGGGAATATGGGGTTTGTTCTGAGTGCAAATAGAAAGATTGGGATTAGATCAGAGAAGAGGAGTGATAAGGCCACTCTTTGAAACTGGAGGGAAGGAGCATGAGAATAGGTGAATATTCTTAGTAAGGAAGCAAGGCTTTCTGCTGTGCATGAAGAGGGTTGATAAGTAGTTTCCAGGAGAGTTTCCAGAGAGGCAGGGTTATCAATACTTTTTAAAATATATGAAAATATAGCAGATTAGAAGATTTAACAAGATTTTAAGTTCTGTGGAGATAGTGTTGTTTTCTATGCCTTTGTCCCCCTCATCTGCTCAGGGTCCATGAGCATCTTGGCAATAGTAGGTTCTCAGTAAATATTTACCCTAAACTAGAATCTTAAATGAAAAATGCATAAACAGTAACTACTCTTGACTGACAATGATAGAATTAATAAGTGAAAAAAGCCTCTTCCTATAGCAGTGTTTAATACACCATTTCAGCAAACTTCTCCCTGCAGCCCTACTAGGCTTTTCTCTTCAATTAAGTACCTGATTTACGCAGCAGATTTTGCTCATTTGAGGACTCAGTCCATGTCTAAGCAGATAAAGGCAACAGCTCAGGCATAGTTAAGGTACATTGTAAATGCAATCAGAATTTCACCTCAGGGCAATTCACTTCAGACATCCATCTCTGAAAACCTGTTGTGTCTAAAAGTGGGGACTTTTATAACCAATTCTGTTATTCAGGGGCTAATTAACTATTTTATTTGTTTCAAGATTAGACAATCCCTTTGCTTCTCGCTCTCTTCTAACCTAGCCTTCTGTTTGGCCATTTTGTTATTCTAAACTCACGAGTAAGATAGGGAGAAGAAAAACAGAGATGTAGATAAATTAATGGCTAAAATGAAGTGCTCTTTGGCTTGTTAGTTTTTCTTGTGCCTTATTTCTGTGGTTCATTGGAAGCTGTCAGAAATGACTATAATATTCAGTGTAATAAAATGGGTTTTCAATGTGTCAGGAAACTCTCGTGTTATTTAGATTATAAAGACAATTAATGGCTCCAGGCAGATAGAATTATTTTCTTACATATATGGCCCTTTTCTCTGTGTCACTTTCACACCCCTCCCAGTGTGACTGTCCCCTTTCCATTAGTCTTTTCCATTGCCCCAGGCATCCTCAGCCTCCTTTTTCTTGTCACTGCTTGTATTCATTGCTTTGCAAGCATATGAAGTGCTGGCATCTCATGACCTGGGCAAACTACAACCAAGGACAGGCAGGGTGCAGAGGCCAGATGGAGGGATTCAAATTATGATCACTGGACCACGGCCCTCTCGGTAGTGGCCATAAGTTTTATCTCTGTATCTTCAGGACCTAATACAATAATACTTGGCATATAATTTCTCCAGAAATATTTATTTTTGAATGAAGGACTTCAAAAATTACAGAGTCATAGGAGGAATCATTTATCTTTCTGCTTTTATAGATGAGGAGGGTGAGGCTTAGATTCTGTAGCGGTTATTTACATTCTGTGACATGGTTAATGATACTTTAGACCATACATAGAGGTAAGTGATATGATATACAGTCCCAGCCTTCTAGGAATCCCAAGTTAAGTAGAAAGTCAAGCAGCCATTTATCTTAGCAGAGTTGTTTTTGGTTTTGGTTTTGGTTTTTTCCCTCAGGAGGGGGGTGGCTTGTGCTGGTGGTAGTGTTTGTTTTGCTTTGTTTTGTTTTCGGTGCCTGTATTTGCTGGATACTGTTATGCCAGGTACAGAGTTGCTTAAGACATAGCTTTGCCCTAAAGGAACTTGTCTAATGTAACATGAGATAACATGAGAATCCATATTTCTCAAAGCAGTATATGATTAAGTAGCAAATGAGTGGTCCACTTTTATATATGCCAACTTCCAAAAATGAAAAAAAAGCTAATGATGCATCATCGGGAAGACATGCATTTTTAATTACTTTTCCAGAAGTGGGAACAGATTTGAGTTGGGGGAACTCTGTATCTGAAAGTACCTCTTGGTGATTATTGCCCCTTGATAGAAGTGAGGGGAAGGTGTTTCTTAGCATGAACTGTCCATGCAGAGATTGAGCCAGTTGATGGCTTCTCTTGTGCCATATGAAGCCTTGTCAGCAGCTAAGGAGTTCATTCAGCCCATGCAGGTAAGTTGAATAGTGCTGACCTATTGTAAAATTATTTCATCCACGTGTGTGTGCATTTGTGAGAACTCATAAATCCGAGAATTTTTTTTTTTTTTAAACTGGAAGGGGAGCTTTAAGATCATCTCCCCTTTTCTTTGGTCCAGAGAGTTGCATCCCTTGATTAGGTCGCACGTTACTTGAGTTGTAACTGGCACAATGGCATTTCGTCTTGTTAAGTTGTAGCTTATTTTTCTCTGTGTTGAATTTCCTTTCTTGCTGTATTTAGCAGGACATTCTCCAGGTATAAAATGAATGTCTCATATTTGCACATATTTGGGGAAGAGTTGAGTGTGGAAGGAGAGGGTAGAAATCTGGGGAGGGAAATGGTGAAATGTTGCTTCCAGTACGTTTTGCAGAAGTACAGAGAACCAAGAATGTAGGTACAGTTCTGGTCTCCCTTTTGGTCACTTTTGGTTTGTAGTTGGTGAATATTTTCCTTTTTATCAGTAGCACCACGAAGGTATGAATAGATCCTGTGACAGATCTAGATAAAAGAAGCTGCGAAGATTATGAGACTTAGTATATATTATTTACCCTGCTTTAAAGGTGTTTGTAATCTAGTTGAGAGATACCGCCTCCAGAAGGTTTGCAGTCAGATGGGGGGTTAAAGCACCTAAAGAAGTTACGTAACAATTCCGTATATCTTTGTGCCAAGTGAATGCTCAGTACAGTTCTCCCAGTGTCTAAAACAACACCCAGATACATAATTTCCTATCAGTATGTATTGGTTGGATGGACAGACAGAGGCACTGACAGTAAGCATAGGGGGGCCTCTGAGGGCTTTGCAGTTGGAGAAGGCCTGGGAGAGTGTGCAGCTTTGCGGCAAAGATAAGTACTTCCCTCTGTGTGCTCTTGTGCTTCTAACTTCTCTTGACCTTAGCGCTTCCCTGTTACCTTCTCAGAACGTGAAGCAGTCCCTTCCTTTTGATAACTGATTTTCTTCTTTAGAGACAAAGCTGACTTCTCTCACTTTTGTTTTGCCACTGCTTTGGCCACCTCCTTAACTCTTCTCTTCTCAGATCTGCTTATCTCCTAGGGTTTAGAAGGAACATACCTTGGTTTCTAAGTTGATTGTGTTTTCTTTGGCCCTAGTTCCTTCTTCCCCTGAAGTGCAGTACTATATGTGAAAGACCTGCGTTACCAGAAAAAGCTCAGAAGCCTCTTCTATGATTATTAAGAGAAAAATTCTGTAGGATAGGTGATATCTTATAATAACATAACAATTTTTTGAGCCACGTTTTCAGGCTGTCATAACTAGATTTTAATTGGCTACATTTTTAAAAACAAACTAGTTATGTTCTCCACCCGCCTCACATTTGGCAGTATAAAGGCCTGTTTCACCGAGAAGAACACGTAAACAAGTAAGTACAAGGAAGCTTGTGTGAATGAAGTTCTGCTGTATAGCTCAGTGACTTTCTCTGATTTAAGATGTAGCTCTTGGCAACTTCAAATAATTTGTGTTCTCTGAGGGAGAAATCCAGTCTATTTAGCTGTGTTTAAGGAAAGCTAATTATGATTCTCCAATGGGAAATAGACTCTCACAGTCGTTCACTCAACATGCATTTATGGAGTGGCTATGATGGGCAAGGCACTGTGCTAGGAGGCGTTGGGAGATGGGAGAAATGAGAGGTATCAGTCTGATAAAGGGTGTATCATGTATACAAATGAGAATGCTGTGTAGAAAGTGATGTATGCTGTGAAAGGGGTGCAGAGTGCTCTGGGAGTTCTAAAGATGGAGAGGGTGCTTCCAGACACAGTAATGCGGGGTGAGCTTGGTGGGGGTGGTAGAATTTGAGATGGACTGTGAAGTGAAGGCTGAGTACACGGTCCTGCATCGGCCGCGCAGAGTCATGGTGCGGGATGCTGGCCCTGGCTAAGGAGAGGATGTGGACCTGTGGAGGTGGGAAGGGAGAGAGGAAATGAAATGAGCAAATGTCTGTGAGCAGGAAGGCATTGGTGATACGGTCAACAGAAAGTAATTTACTTGGAGGTGTAGCATATTAATGTGAAGTGGCACAGGATAGGGACGGAAAGTTAGGGTACTTGATCTGGCAATTGAGTATATTATGACTTGGAGGAGTGGTTGAGTCTAGGCTATTGACTAAAAATCAGTGTTTTGTGGACCATTGTTTCACTGGTCCAGGAGTTCATAATTTTATCATGAAAAAAAGTGTTCTCTGCTCAAATAAGTTACGGAATCCTGCAGGAGAGGGAGAAAGGTCGATATTTTGAAGTGATTTCTGTGATTATACTGTTTTCATTTGTGTTGCTGCATTAAAAATCCATTGTTTTATAGATTTTATCAGTTGAAATCTGCTGTAGTTTTTCATGTTGGTGTTTTCAAGGATGATTGAAGAGCAGCAGTGTACGTGATTGGGCTGATCTCATTCCTCTCTTCTTTCGCCACCTAGGGCTCTGTTAGACTGTGGCAGTGTTTCCTACCTTTTGCTAAATAAGAAGTCCAGTACGTAATGAAAGGGTCTTAAATGGTTTTAGGGACACCGTGCTGTAGGGTGTGCCATGGGCAGCTGTTGGTTACACACATGCAGTAGTTGCCGCGTCTTTCTGCTGTGTTAAGATCTAGGCGGCTGCATTTTCCTTGTGTCTTTCTGCAGAGCTCTTCCTCATGCCTAACTCACTAGCATTGTTGGGTGTTTCCAAGGTTTTGGGGACCTGAGGCAAGTTGGTTAACTTGTCTGTGCCTCAGTTTTCTCATGTGGAAAGCACTACATGTAATAAATCATTTAAACTGGGGTTATGTACCTAGTAAGTGACAAGCAGGAATTTGAACCCAAACCAGGCTATGAACCAGTTGGCTGTACTGCAGTATCCTGAACAGTGTGGTTTTCTCTCCTGGATTGCTGGCTCTTCCCCTCTCTAATGTGTACTTATTCCCATCCCCTTTGTTTAGTCAAACCTACTTCCCCTGTTCCAATGAGAACGGAATGCAGCTCTTTTTCCTTTATTTTTTATTGTAATGCCCACACTATGATACTTTAGTTTCAGTGTACAACATAGTGCTTAGACAACTCTATATATTACACTGCGCTCACCGCAAGTGTAGCTACCGTTTGTCACCATATAACTATTCAGCACCATTGACTACATTCCCTTGCTGTCTTTTATCTCCGTGACGTATTCTTTCAGTAACTGGAAGTCTGTGTCTCCCACTCCCCTTCACCCATTTTGCCCATCCCTCTACCCCCATCCCTCTCTTCTATTTATGGGTCTGTTTCTGCTTTTTGTTTTGCTTCTTAAATTCTACAGATGAGTGAAATCATATGGTATTTGTCTTTCTCTGACCTATTTCACTTAGCTTTATGCTTGTCTAGATCCTTCCATGTTACTGCAAATGGCAAGATCTCATTTTTTATGGCTGAATAATATTCCATTGTGTATATATACCACGTCTTCCTTATCCATTCACCTATTGATGGACGCTTGGGTTGCTTCCATATCTTGGCTATTGTAAATAATGCTGCAGTAAACATAGGGGTGCATATCTTTTTGAATTAGTGGTTTTTTTCTTTGGATAAATACCCAGTTGTGGAATTACTGACTTGTATGGTATTTCCATTTTGAAGGAACCTCCATACTGTTTTCATAGGGTGGCTGTACCAATTTACACTCCCACAATCACTGCCTGAGAGTTCTTTTTTCTCCATGTCCTCCCCAGTACGTGTTATTTCTTGTCTTTTTGAGACAAGCCTAGCCATTCTGACAGGTGTAAGTGATATTTCTTCGTGGTTTTGATTGGCATCAGAAGCTCTTAAAATTGTTCAGAACCATTTATGACAAAGAGAATGATGCAATAGATTTGCTTTTCAGTCTTGTTACTAGTTATTTAATGCCCCAAAGCCTTTGCTCCAAAGAGCAGAAGTTATACTGTGAAAAGGTTGACATGCATTATATGTTGTTAAGCCATACAGTAGGCCCATAATTGCGGCTCTAGGAATACAAATGATGTATTAAAAATATCCTGAGGTTAAAACATACAACGTAATTTCTATAAGTATTTTCCCTTGAAACCAGAGTTAGAAAAGAGTACCAGTAATTTTTCTTGTTAGTGGGGAAAATTACCCAATCTTACCCTTGGACTTTCTTTTTAATTTTATTTTTTTAAATTCAGTTATAATTGAAATGTGGCTATAGTTAAATGAAGATGTGGATCTCAGATGTACTGTTCAATCAGTTTTGATGATTATACCATTTTATTTATTTTTTGCATATTTTAATTGGTATGTGAAAATATAAGTTTATTTAAATTATTTGTTAAAATAGTTGTTTCCCTTTGCTTTGTTTCTATGTATTAATAAAATCCACATGTATTTTCAACTCATATCTTTTTTACTCAGATACGTTGTCAACAATAACCCAGTAGTGGAGGTAATCTTTTATATGAGCTTCTGGTGTACTTGAATAATTTCCCTTCAAAAATGGACTGTTAGTGTTGGAGCTGCATGGAGTGAATAAATTTCCTGGGAGGAAACGATAATAAAATATTCAGGAAGTTATTAGGAAATGAGAACTTGTGTTCTTGTTCATTCAGATAAGCTGCTGAGACCTTTGTGTATATCAAAACAGTTTATATTAGAGCAAGGACTGAGGGGGTTGGCAACTTTTTTCTAATAGTGTTAGGGACTTTGGACTATAGGATGATGGAATGTATATTGCATAATTGAAAGAAAAATTTCCCCAAAGCTAAGTTGTTTGAGAATTGTTTTTTCTGTATTTGAGTGTTTCTGTCAGGGAAGAAGAGTGAGAGCTTTCTGAAGCTGGGTAATGTGAATAAGAACCCAGTGGGGAGTGGTGCTCCTGGGGGAGCCTGATGGCAGTGTCTTTTTCAGAGTGTACACAGGAAGTGGGTGAGTATGCATTCCCCCCACTAACAGTTTTCTTCCCTGTGTTTTGCTCTCGTGTCATCATTAGACAGTTTGGCTCTGTCCTTAATTTTAGCCACTTTGTTCTAGAGTAACTGGGATCACTGTAACTCTCTAGGCAGTATTTTTCCTTTTACTGACTGGAATTGCTGAACCATTTGTTTTGTTTTATTTAACAAACCGGGTTTAGAGGCTTGTTTTTTCCTCAGCATGCGTTCGTAGCAGGGAGGATTTACCCCTAAGTTGTTGAGTCTGGATTCCCTCACTTGCAGAGCCCCTTCTAGGGCCTGGGAGAGGCTCTAGCACTAGGTTCTATATTTATGTGTTTCTGTGAAGTCTGCAAAATTGAATTTTTTTCTCGTATTCTTTTTCCTTAAAAAGGGCCCCCAAATTATATATTCTTCAAACACCACAAAACTCAGTTCGGCGCTGGTTCATGAAACAGGTTGAGTGTTGATTTCTAGTTGTGTCTGAGATAGATTTGAAGGATACAGGAAGGAAATATTACTGAGGAAGCGGAGCTATTGCCTGATGACTGTATGGTCAGGGGTCTCTTTCTGGAGGCAGAAGAAGTAGGAATAGGACTGGCGGAGGGGAGGGTGTGCCCCAGCCAGGGAATGAGAAGGTCAGGATGGTCTTCGATTGAAGGGTGCATTTGCAGCTAAGGTTTCCGATAGCATTTAAAAACAACAGAGACACTGTATGGTACTGTATGGTGACTAACATAAAATAATAAAAAAAAATTATTATAATAAAAAAATAAAATAACAGAGACATCAAAAACTAAGGTTGTGCTGTATGGTGACTAACATAACATAATAAAAAATTTAAAAAAATAAAATTACAGAGTCATCCCAGGATAGTATGTTTCATCTTAAATTATTTTAATAACACATTTTTAGACTTTTGGGATAATTTTATTGAAAAATTTGAAAAGCCAATTTCTTTTTTTTAAAGATTTTTATTTATTTATTTGACAGAGATAGAGACAGCCAGCGAGAGAGGGAACACAAGCAGGGGGAGTGGGAGAGGAAGAAGCAGGCTCATAGCGGAGGAGCCTGATGTGGGGCTCAATCCCATAACGCCGGGATCACGCCCTGAGCCGAAGGCAGACGCTTAACTGCTGTGCCACCCAGGCACCCCTGAAAAGCCAATTTCTTAATTAACTGGTTGACTTGAGATTAAGGTCTCTGTTGATTAGAAAACTATTTTGCTGGAAACACAGAAATGTCACTGGTTCTTCTGGGTTGCTATTAACTCAGTTTACAGCTTCTAGGTTTGAGACGTGTCTCCTCTTTTCTTGGTCCTTTCTTCTTTTCTCATCATGTCTTTTTCCACACTTCCTTTTTATCTCTTGCTTTTTTTACTTTTGTATTCGAAACTTGCTCTTACACTTTGAGGATTTTGAGTAACTGACTGTGGATTAACCACATTTTAAAATTGTATTTTAGTGTTCTTCATTTAAAGATAATTTTGTGCTTACATGGCCTGGAGACAGATTTCCAGTTAAATAGATGCGTAACGTTGTGAGAAGTAATATGTAATATGTTTAGAATTATTTCACTTTTTCTAAATTTTTTTCTAATTGGGTTTCTTAGGACTGATAAGAGCATTTCTAGAAAGTTGTATGGATCTGCCACCTGGTGGTGAAGTTATAGCACATGCTGAATATTTGATGATTTTGATAATGGATCTCGCTTTTGTGGGCCTCAGATTTAGATTTAGAGGCTACTTAGGCTTGTTAGGTATATGATATTTTCCTNAGGAGCCTGATGTGGGGCTCGATCCCATAACGCCGGGATCACGCCCTGAGCCGAAGGCAGACGCTTAACCGCTGTGCCACCCAGGCGCCCCCTGAGTTTTTTTGATTAAGAAAATGTTACTTAAATGTGATGGGGTAGGGAAATTTTGACTGATTATTTCTGTCCACTGTATTGTATAGGACTCTTCTTGGCTCATGAAATTTGTTTATTACTGAGTTGAAATAAACTCTGAGCATTTGAGAATGTACTTTCTTAAATTCAAAAGCTTTTGAGAAGATTGTTGTTAATTTTTAATCTTTTAATACGGATAGTCATTAACTTATAAGAAAAACAAAAATCATAGGACAAAGGCAGTGTTTTGGAGAGAAATAAAGCATTTTGTTTATTCCCTTCAAAGAACAGTAGCAGGCATTTTAAAGCTTTTTTTTTTTTTTAAGATTTTATTTATTTATTTGACAGAGATAGAGACAGCCAGCGAGAGAGGGAACACAAGCAGGGGGAGTGGGAGAGGAAGAAAGCAGGCTCATAGCGGAGGAGCCTGATGTGGGGCTCGATCCCATAACGCCAGGATCACACCCTGAGCCGAAGGCAGGTGCTTAACCGCTGTGCCACCCAGGCGCCCCATTAAAGCTTTTTTTTTTTTTTTAAGTAAATAGAAAGATTAACAGTATTTTATGGCCCTCAATTGGAGTAGTAGTATATACTGGGCACTGTGTTAGGTGCAGAGGAGAAAGTAGAGAGTAACACCTGAATGTATTTTGTCCTTAGGGAGTTTATGATCCTAGCTAGAGGCAGATATTAAGCAAGTACTTAACAGAAATAATTGATTACAATGTTGGTAAGTACTTTCAAGGACAGGTACATCACAGAGAGACCTGACTCAAGCTAGTGTGTCAGGGAGAGCTTCTATAAGAAGGTGACGTTTCAGCTGAGATCTGATGGATACTGATCCAGTCAAATGTGGGTGCGTATCCCCTGAAGTGGGAAGGAGGTTGGCAAGCATGTGGAGTTGAAAGATCAAGGTGGCTGCAGTAGGGAGAGAGAGAGAGGGATTGTGGTGTGAAGGAAAACAGGAAATGTAGGATAGGAGTAAATCAGGGCCTTGGCTGGGTGTGTCTGGGACTTTGGACTTCATCGTAAGAGTAATGAGAAGCTGTTGAAGTGTGTAGGCAGGGAGTGTTAGAATCCAATTAATGATGAATGAATTGGACAGGGCAAGACTGCGGGGAGGGCCGTTGGTTAGAAAGCCATTGTGGTAGTTCTGGCGCCGACCAGAGAGTATTACTGATGCAATGAGAGGTATTTGGGACATAACTGAAGTAGAATAGACAAGACTTAGAGAATGATTGGATGTGGTGGTCAATTTTTCTGTCTTAGTTTCTTTATCTGTAAAATGAGGATAATAATGGTACTTAGATTATAGGGTTGTTGGTAGGATTAAAGGAGTGAACTTTTGTAATATGTTCTGTTTTTTACTTTTTTTCCTTCTATTCAGCATGGTGCTTTCAGGATGTATCCGTGTTGTTACGTGTGTGCCTAGTTAGTAGCCTCTGATTGTAGTTTTCATAGACTACATCTATTACATTTTACTTACGCATTTCCTAAGTTGTGCATTCCTAGCTTTGCCCCAGCTTCCACTGCCACAAATATAGCCATGGTCAAAGTTCTTCTATATGAATCCTTGCTGACTATTGCATACACATCTCTGAGATATAAATCCAGGAGTGGAATTGTTACATCAAACGACATATGTACAATTTAATTTCACTAAACGTAACCTGTTTTGTAGAATGTTTGCAGTAGTTTATACTCCCACCAGCAATACATGTGAGTTACTGTCTGCTCTATCCTTGCCAGTGTCAAATAGAACTTACCTTCTGAACTTTGCCATTTTGACTTGGGTATAAAGAGTTGTTTCAGTATTGGTTGAATTTGCATTTTCCTGATTACTAATGAGACTTGCAATGATTACAGCCATTTAGTTGTCTGCTTCTGGTGGCTTTCCTATTTATATCCTGTATTCATTTTTGTGTCAGGTTTCTAGTCTTTCTTGTTGATTTGCAGGTCTTTGTATATTCCTGATACCATTTCTGTTGGTTCTAGTCATTGCAAATCATTTTTCACTGTCATTTGTCTACTTTGCCTGTTGTGTTCTTTGAACAGAGATCGTTAGTTTTAATGTGGCTAAATCCATTGTTTGTTTGTTTTTTTAAGATTTTATTTATTTATTTGACAGAGAGAGAGAGATAGCCAGTGAGAGAGGGAACACAAGCAGGGGAGTGAGAGAGGAAGAAGCAGGCTTCCCACGGAGGAGCCTGACGTGGGGCTTGATCCCAGAACTCTGGGATCACGCCCTGAGCCAAAGGCAGACGCTTAATGACTGAGCCACCCAGGCACCCCAAAATCCATTGTTTTTTTGTAAAAATTTCCCCTTACTTTTTGTGCTTCTTTGTGTTAGTGACCCTAGGTCTCCTACATTTTCTTCTTTCTTAATGCAGTTTCAGATTTCACATTTAGATAACAAATGTTTATTGAGTACCTCCCATATTCTAGGCATTAAGGTATAGAACTGTGAATCAGATATATGAGGAGTGCTTAGCTGACCCGTGAGGCTTATGAAAGAGCAACTTTACTGATTTAGGAAACATGGGGCATGATGAGGAAATTTGGGGCAGGTGTGGGGGTTGTATGGCATACACATCTTTAGTTAAGTTAAATTTTTAAGTTGACATATTAGAGAAGTGTGTGTATGTGTGTTCTGGGTTTTATCATGTGTAAGATGGATACCTTTAACCCCCACCATAATCAGGTACAGAACAGTTTCCAAAAACTTCCCTCATGCTGGCCCTTTGTAGTCAAACTCTCCCACCATTCCTCACTCCCACTGATCTCTTCTCCATCCCTACAGTTTTGCCTTTCCCGGAATGTCATGTAAGTGGAATCAGATAGCCTCTGAGGCTGGCTTTCGCTAAGCATAGTCCCTTTGAGATTCATCCATCTTGTGTGTATCAATAGTTTGTTCCTTTTTATTGCCGAGGGGTATTCTCTTGTATGGAACTACTGCATTTTATCCATTCGCCTGGTGAAGGACAAGTGCGGTGTCTTCAGTTTGTGAGTATAATCAATAAAACTGTTACAAACTCTTATGTACAGATTTTTGTGTCAACATGTTTTTATTTCTCTCGTAAATATCCCCGAGTGAGATTGCTGGGCCATGTGGTAAGTGCCAGACTGTTCTCAGAGCAGCTCTACCTTTGTATTCTCTTCAGCAGCATACGTGAGTTCTAGTTGCTTGGTGTCCTCCCCAGTACTTGGTATTGTCGGTTCTTTTTTTTCTTTCTTGCCACTATAATAGTAGTAGTATGATTATGTTGTAGTTTAGTTTGCATTTTGCTAATGACTAATGTTGTTGAACATCTTTTTCTGTGTATTTGCCAGTATTGGTGAGATGTCTAGTTAAATCTTTTGCCCAATTAAAAAAAAATGGGTGGTTTTCTGATGGTTGAGCTTTTAGTGTTTTTTTATTTATTCTGTATACAGTTTCTTTTGTTAATGGTTTGCAAGTATTTTCTCCCAGTCTTTTTTGTCTATTCATACTCTCAATGTCTTTTGCAGAGCAAAAGCTTTAAGTTTGGTGAAGCTCCATTTATCAGTTTTGTCTCTTTATGAATCATGCTTTTAGTGTCATTTCTAAGAACTCTGTTTGATCCAGATTTATAAAAATTTTTCTCCGTGATTTTTTTCTAAGGAATTTTATAGTTTACATTTGATATTTAGATTTATGATCCATTTTGAGTTAACTTCTGTATCAAGTCAAGGTGCTTTCTCTCTTTCTTCGTCCCTCCCTCTCTCTCTCTGTCTCCGTGTCTCTCTCTCTTTTTTTGGGGGGGGGCATATGGATGTCCCAACTGTTTAAACCTTATTGTTGAAAAGACTCTCCTTTCTTCATTGAATTTTATTTACACTTATGTCAAAAATCAGTTACCATAATTGTGTGGGTCTATCTCTGAATTCTGTTTGATTCCAGTGATGTGTGTGTCTGTCCTTTTGCCAAGCCCACATTGTCCTAATTCCTGTAGCTTTGTAAGTCTTAAAATAGGGTAGTTCGAATCCTTCAACATTGTTTCTCTTTTTTGAAATTCTTTATTCTGCTTCATTTGCTTTTTCATGTAACTTTTAGTTTTTTGTCTTTATCTGCAAAACTTCTGGTTAGGATTATGATTGGAATTGTATTAAATCCATAGAACAATTGGGGAGAATTGGCATTTCAGCTGTGTGAGTCTTTAAATCCAGGTACATATGTCTTTTCATTTATTTAGAGAGCCTTTGATTTTTTTTTAAGTCAGCATTTTGTAGTTCTCAGATACCTAAGTATTTCATGTTTTTGGAGCTATTGTAAATATTTTCCCCCTAATTTTGACTGCCAGTTGTTGATTGCCAGCATAGGGAAAATATGACTGATTTTTTGTATGTTAACTTTGTGCCCTACGACCTTGCTTAAACTCACTTAAAAGTTCTAAGTTTCAAAGTAGGCAATCATGTTGTCTGCAGTAGTGATGGTTTTTTCTTTCTTTGTTTTTGATCTGTATGCCTTTTATTAATTTTCCTTGCTTTATTACTTTGGCTAGAATTTCCAGTACAGTGCTGAATAGTGGTGGTGAGTATAGACATCCTTGCTTTGTTTCTGATATAGGGGAAAGCAATTCACTCTTTCATTATGAAGTATGATGTTAACTTAAGGTTGTTGTTGTAGTTTTTTTTAGATGCCCTTTATCAAGTTAAGAAGTTTCTATTCCTAGTTTGCTAAGAGTTTTTAGCATGAATAGGAGTTGAATTTTGACAAGAGCTTTTCTGCATCTGTTGATAATATCATGCAGTTTCTCCTTTTAGTTTGTCATTCTGATGGATTATATTGATTTCTGAATATGAAACCAATCTTACATTCCTGGGATAAACCTCCACTTGACTAAGTAGTCTTTTTGTAATGCTAGATTTGATTTGCTAATATTTTGTTGAGGATTATTCCACCTGTGTTTATGAGGAATTTTGGTCTATAGTTCCCTTGTACTATATTGGCCTGGTTTTAGTATCAGATAATGCTGGCATCATAAAATTAGTTGTGACACGTCCCTTCCTCTTCTGTTTTTTGGAAGATATTGCACAGAATGTTATTTCTTCTTTTAATGTTTGTTAGAATTCAAAATTAAAACCAAATGGGCCTTTTTTTAAAAAAGATTTATTTATTTATTTGTAGAGAGAATGCGAGTGAGCAGGGAGGAGGGGCAGGAGGAGAGGGAGAGAATGTCAAGCCGACTCCCTTTTGAGCACAGAGTCCAATGCTGGGCTCCATCTCATTACCCAGAGATCATGACCTGAGCCAAAATTAAGAGTTGGACACTTAAGCAGTGGAGCCACCGAAACACCCCAAATGGGTCTTTTAAAATGTAAAAACGTTCATAATCAGAAGTAACATTTGTATTAAACATTTATATGACATCAAAATAGTAACATTTCTATTGTAAAAAACTTAGAAAATATTGTTAAAAGTTAGTAACTATAGAAACAAAGACAATACAAGCCACGTATCTCACAATTCAGATGATTTTATTAACATTTTGGTATTTTTTTTCTAGTTTTCCTCCTCTGCATATATACTTGTGTATTTTTTTTTTAAGATTTTATTTATTTATTTGACAGAGAAACATCCAGCAAGAGAGGGAACACAGGCAGGGGGAGTGGGAGAGGAAGAAATAGGCTCCTAGCGGAGGAGCCTGATGTGGGGCTCGATCCCAGGACTCTGGGATCATGCCCTGAGCCGAACGCAGAGGCTTAACGACCGAGCAACCCTGGCACCCCTATACTTGTGTATTTTTATTTTATTTATTTATTTATTTATTTATTTATTTAAAAGATTTTATTTATTTATTTGACAGAGATAGAGACAGCCAGTGAGAGAGGGAACACAAGCAGGGGGAGTGGGAGAGGAAGAAGCAGGCTCATAGTGGAGGAGCCTGATGTGGGGCTCGATCCCATAACGCCGGGATCACGCCCTGAGCCGAAGGCAGACGCTTAACCACTGTGCCACCCAGGCGCCCCTATACTTGTGTATTTTTAAACTCTGTGTGTGTGTGTGTATGTGCATGTGTGTTTAAAACAAAATTGGGGATCATATTACAAATATTTTATACCTGGATCCAGTATGGTTACCTAATTTTGCCGTGTTCCATAATTTCACATAAACATTACTCTCATCTTGAAAATTAAAGTGTGTAAGTTCTTTTCATGTAAGTTTTTTTTTCCCTAAAAATTTACTTAAGATATATTTCTGGAACTAGAAAGGGTTTGACATATTGAAGGCTCTTTATACACATTGCAAAATTGCTTTTTGGGAAGGATATATAAATTTTTACTCCCAAATGGATATTTTAAAAAGTATGTGTATATATTTATATTTTATGGATTTATGGGTAAATACATATAAAATATATTAATATGTATCTGTCTTTATGTATATACTTAGTTTATTTTAAGAAATTTTAAGGAGTGAAGTATATTATTCTTAAAAATTTAGTTTCCCAAATGAGTGTAGGTATATTTTATGACTATACACACTTGCAGAGACAGTTTTGATATAGAAATGAAAGCTTTTAAATTATGAGTGTGCAGAAATGCCGGTAAGAGGTTATTCTTATCATAATGACAATGTGACCTGTGATTCAGTCTGTAATTTTATTCTCTGTTGATCTTTTTTTTTAAAGGTTTGTTTTTTTTTTTAAAGATTTATTTATTTATTTATTTATTTGACAGAGATAGCCAGCCAGTGAGAGAGGGAACACAAGCAGGGGGAGTGGGAGAGGAAGAAGCAGGCTCACAGCGGAGGAGCCTGACGTGGGGTTCGATCCCATAACGCCGGGATCACGCCCTGAGCCTAAGGCAGACGCTTAATGACTGTGCCACCCAGGCGCCCCTCTCTGTTGATTTTTTTTATCATCAAATATAGTTTACACAATGTAATTTTAATGAAATCATGCTTGAAAATATGTGCTTTAAGTTATTCATAGGAAATATTTCTATAATTTATGTCAGAGAAACATTTTGATTTACAGGGTTAGTGAAACAGATTTCTTTGGTGAAAAAGTATGCAAGACTTCCAAAGTAGAAGTAGTCAGGAATTAGTTTTTAGGTGTATTTCCTCAAGGTCACATATATGTAGAATTACCCTAGGTCCTGGTTTGCTTGTTGTTCCTGGTATAATTATTTTTAGCACCCCCTCTTACCCTCAGAAATGTCTTGATTTGAATAATAAAGTATATATTAACCCTGTATTTATGATAGATTGGACCTTTCCAGAGTATAAACTTGTCAGAAGCCTTGCACCAAGTTTAATTAGTCAAGAACTTTCAAATTAGTGTTTAGGAAATTATGTGTGCTCAAGAAAAATAGTATTTTTGGACTTCTGGTAATTCTTTATCAACTATGGTTTTTTAGTGGCAGTTCTGAAAAAATCTGGTTTTGTATTTGTATACCAGCATTTTAAAATTTGCCATCTCAAAGTATGTTCAGTTCCATTTCTTTCCCTTTAACAAAGTAACAAGACAGCAATTATTGCTTCTTCCTATTCACTATAGAGCTTGTTTTCAGGTCTTCGAGGTAGTTCAAAGAGCAGAGATTTTATTTCCATACCCATCTTGGTAAATGTATCGATAGACTTCTAGACTAAAAAAATGAACTTAAACCATGCTTAATTTGTGACAAGCATTTTGCCAGTATTTGCAAAATGAAAGCAGAATCCAAATACAAAGAACACTCTATTTCAGGACAGTAAGAAAAGAAATACAGTCTGTATAACATGAAATTATGGGACATTTAACAAATTTACTTTATGCATACTATGTTCTAGGTCTAGGCTCTGGGATAAGCACTGAATAAGACAAACACAGTCCTTGCTGTTATGGAACATGAAATCTAGTGGGGAAGGCTGAACATTTGAAAGCATTAATTTTTTAAAGGATTGTATTTATTTATTTAAAAGAGAGAGAGAGAGAAATAGAGGAGAAGAACAGAGCTGAGTGTGGAGCCTGACGTGGGGCTCGATCCTATGACCTGAGATCATGACTTGAGGTGACATCAACAGTCAGCACTTAACCAACTGAGCCACTCAGGTGCCCCTAAACACATAATTATAGTGAAATGTGGTAGATGTTTATGGATGATGGTAAAGGGATACTCAAAATGCCCAAACACTACTTGTATCCTTTACTAAAATTAAGCATTAAGTACCTGGAACTTAAAATAAGTTCTGAAACCCTAATATCCTGGTATGATGTGTTAGGCATTCACTCATTTCTGTATAATTTGCAGGAACCTACATAGAATAGATGTGCCCAAGTCTTGCTTGGAATTTAATCAGGCTACATGCGTCGTTTTTACAGTTGTTCTTGCCTACACATTTTATGTGAATTGTTATGTAGGCTTAAATGTAATAAAAATCCTAGTATTACAGTAACAACTTTTCCTATCAATGACAAATTTATAAAGTGTTCGGTTGTAAGTCCAGTTACAGAGAAGCTTTATTCTGGGCCTTCTTAAAAGCAAGTTAATCTGGATGCATTTGTCATTTCCAAAGTGGTAAGATTTTTTTTTTTTTTTTTTGCTCTGACACATTTGAATGTGCCTATAGTTCATTGCAGCATACATTGTATATTTAAAGACTGCTGAATATTTTAAGAATTCTTGAAGCTGTGTTGTTAGTAGTCATTATCTGCTTGTAGCTTTTGAACACTTAAATGTGCCTAGTTTGATTTGTGATTTACTGTGAGTGTAAAGCATACACTGGATTTCAAAGACTTAATGTAACAAATGTAAAATATCCTCTAGTTCTCTTTTTATTGATCACGTGTTTAAGTGATTTTTGGATATAATTGGCTAAATATGGTAATAATTAATTTCATCTGTTTTTTTAACGTGGCCACTAGCACATTTAAAGATATATCTGTGGCTTTCATTGTATTTCTGCTGGACAGCGCTGTCCTGAAGCATCTCCTCAGGGTCTCACATTCTTTAGAACCGAACGCTTCGGGCCACACCATCTCAGTTTTCATTTCATCTCGTGAACTGTCACGGTAGGAAGTACAATTGGGTTTCACATCAGATTGGAACAGAAATGTGATACTGTGCGACTACCTCTGTAACTTTATTTAAAATTTTTTGTCTTAAAACAGAGGATCATAGGGGAAGACAGGAAAAAATAAAACAAGATGAAAATCAGAGAGGGAGACCAACCATAAGAGACTCTTAATCATAGGAAACAAAGTGAGGGTTGCTGGAAGGGGGCGGTAGAGGGATGGTAAACTGGGTGATGGACATAAAGGAGGGCATGTGATATAATGAACACTGGGTATTATATAAGACTATTGAGGGGCGCCTGGGTGGCACAGTGGTTAAGCGTCTGCCTTCGGCTCAGGGCGTGATCCCGGCGTTGTGGGATCGAGCCCCACGTCAGGCTCCTCTGCTGTGAGCCTGCTTCTTCCTCTCCCACTCCCCCTGCTTGTGTTCCCTCTCTCGCTGGCTGTCTCTATCTCTGTCAAATAAATAAATAAAATCTTTAAAAAAAAAAAAAGACTATTGAATCACAGGCCTGTACCTCTGAAACTAATAATACATTATATGTTAATTAATTGAATTTAAATAAATTTTAAAAATTTGCCTTAAGTGAATTTGCGTGGAATTCTGTTGTTTGTAATCAAAAGTGCCTTTGGTCCATCACATAAGTGTAAGACTTATTTTCCAAACAGGGTTGTAAACTTGAGGACAAAGATGGTCTTGTATTTTTTGCAAACAGCCTACTGCGTTTGTAAAAGCGAGAAGTACTTGTTGAGCTGAAGAAGTGACAACACAGCACCACCATCTATAGCAGTGGTTTTCAGAGTAACTCAGAGGAGAGACAGAACATTTATGGCTGTGGTGATCTGTGAAAGTGACATGGAAAAGGGAGAGTTTGAGCTTTGAAAGTGACATGGAAAAGGTAGAGTTTGAGCTTTGACCCGTAACAGTCATAAAATTACCTAGCATTGTAACAATTGACACTTTCAGAAGCCTTGAATGAGGCCATCATACTTTTGCCGTCAAAGTGAAGATGGATGAAGCTGCCCAAAAGTCTCTTTCAAATAAAAGCAATGCAAAGAGGATCGACTGCCCCTGAACCAAAGACAAACACTGAAAAACCAGCACATGAAGGTCACCAGACTTGTGATTCACCAGCACTTACGGAGAGAATTTCATCTTAGAACATAGTTTTATGTTTATGTGAGGCCAGAGTTGTCTCAATATCATTCAAAGGCTTTGATCATGAAGTTAAAATAACTGTTCAGGAGAAGGAGGAAGAGAAAGAAGCAATAACAAGGCAGTGTTATAGCTCAGGGGCCTAAGCCCTGTATCAGTTAGCATCTAAGCAGATACAGAACCAGTAATTTGAGCAGGGGAATTTTAATAAGAATTGTCAAAGGCGATTTCTCAACATTTGCTGCAACATGGACGGGACTGGAGGAGATAATGCTAAGCGAAATAAGTCAAGCAGAGAAAGACAATTATCATATGGTTTCACTCATTTATGGAACATAAGAAGTAGGAAGATCGGTAGGAGAAGAAAGGGAAGAAGAAAGGGGGGGTAAACAGAAGGGGGAATGAACCTCATGAGAGACTATGGACTCTGGGAAACAAACTGAGGTCTTCAGAGGGGAGGGGGGTGGGGGAGTGGGATAGGCTGGTGATGGGTATTAAGGGGGGCACGTACTGCATGGTGCACTGGGTGTTATATGCAACTAATGAAGCATCGAACTTTACATCAAAAACTAGGGATGTACTGTATGGTGACTAACATAACATAATAAAAAATTATAAAAAAAAGAATTGTCAAAGGCAGTTAACTACTAACAGGAGTAAAAGGGAGCTCTAAGATGTATAGAGAGGTAGGTACTCCCTTCAGCACCCTTATCTTGGCTGAGCCTGATAACAAATCAACTGAGAGGAAGCACAGTCTAAAGAATTCAGTTCCAATAGAAAAGAAGCAGGCCAGTGAGGGTAGATTTAAAACTTACAGGTAGGGATGTCTGGGTGGCTCAGTTGGTTAAGCATATGCCTTCGGCTCAGGTCATGATCTCAGGGTCCTGGGATCGTGCCCCGCGTCGGGCTCCTTGCTCAGCAGGGAGCCTGCTTCTCCCTCTCCCTCTGTGGCTCCCCCTGCTTGTGCTCTCGCTCCTTCTCTCTCTCCCTGACAAATAAATAAATAAAAATCTTTGAAAAAAATATAACTTAGAGGTATTAAATTAATAACTGGTAGAAGCATCAAAGGAGAAAGAGTGTTTATACAAATTTGGAATAATGTTTTGGAAGTATCAGTAGAAAGTTAGGAGAGTGCTGAAGTCACTTTCTGGTCTTTGGTTTCAGAATGTAGAGAAATGACCAGATTGTCCATGGGTTTCAGGACAGGTTTCAGGACAGGAGAACTATGAACATTTCAGGGTGGATAGGAGATTTGTTAACAGAGAGGTGAATTTGGTAGGATACTACAGCGTCTTCCCAGAAATGATTTTGATAGTTGAGGCCAGAAAATGTGCACAAATTACCATGGGAAAAGAGTACAGAAAATAAAGGAGGAAACTAAGGACTGATCTTTGTGAAATACTTTGATTTAGAGAATGATAGGAGAAATGTCAGGGAGGTAGAGATAAAGGAGAGCTTTGAAAGTGCACTGTGACCGGACAGCGTGGGGTGGGTGGGGGGAAGGGTTCAACATGAAACACTTGAAGACTTCAGAAGTTAAAGGCTTTGATTTTTGGTAAAATGGCGATTGTTGGTAACTCCAGAAAAAAATTTCAGTAGAGTGGATGAATGGATAAGCCAGGTTATTGTTAAGGTTCGGAAGATAGAGGCCGGAGTGCAGACGATTTCAGGAAGTTTGACAGTGAAGGGAAGGAGTGAAAGAGGAGAAAGTGTCTCAAGGTATAGCAAGGATAAGGGAAAAGATTTAAAAATTTTTTTTTTCATTTGATAAGCGGGAGATCAAGATCAAGGCAAAGAGACAGTAGAAAGGAAGAGATTGAACAGGAGCAAGGGAGCAGGAGTTGTTTCAAGTGATAAAATAGGATCTAGATGAAAACGTAGGAGGAAAAAGTGATACCAAGGAGAGAAATGGAGAGATCAAAGGAATTGGGCCTCTTTTAGGGTTGAACCATATGAAATTGCTGATACTGACCGGTTTTTACATAATTATTTTTTATTTCAAATGGTTTAACCTGATGTTTGTGACACAAGATAAAGAGGAAGGATAAAGATAAAGAAAATTTGAAGTATGAAGAGGACAAGTCCAACTTACATAAAAGGGATTGCGTTTTCTCAGTAAATAGGCAGGTTCATCTTAATAGGATGGGCTCAGGGCAAAAAGAGTGAAAAGTTTTGGGATATATATACTTTAGAGAATGTGAAACTAGAGAGAGACAAAGATGAGTTAAGAGGCAGTGGTCTCATTATAAAGTGAAGACCAGGATTAATGGAGAGGCTCCACGAATGGAGAAGATGGGCTCATTCACAAGAGATCACTCCAGTTAATTCAGTAAATTAATTGGGTCTGAGAGTGGGTGATGTAGAAGATAATAAAGGTTTGAGACTAGAGGAGTAGAAAAACAGTGATGCTTCCTAGGAAGATCTAGACAGACTAAGGAGAGAGAGATGTTAGGTTTTCATTGGTTGAGCTTGAGCTGACGTGAAGGAAGAGGTTCAGATTTGTGGATTGTTGCTACAGTTAATAGTTGGAGTCTGGACGATGAGTAAATGGTTTGAGAAAATAAATACAGATAAAAGGTAATTTTATTTTACTGGCTAATAAATCAGCAGTGCCTGATATTTTCAGACCATTTATCTTGCTATGCTTTTCTTTTTCTTGAGATTTAATTGACATATAACATGTCTTAGATGTTTAGCATAATGGTTTGAGATATATATCTGTATATTTTTTTATTTTGCAGAATGTTTACCAGAATAAGGTAACATCCGTCAACATATAGTTTTTTTTTCTTGTGATGGAAACTTTGAGATCTTCTCTCTCAGCAACTTTCAAGTATACAGCACAGTATTTACTATAGTCATCATGTTGTACATTACATCTCCAGGACTTACTTATCTTATAACTGGAAGTTTGTACCTTTCGATCACCTCTATCAATCTCACCTACCCATGTCCACCCTCCCGCATTAGTCTGTTCTCTGTATCTCTAAGTTCAGTATTTTTTTTAGATTCCACATGTAAGTGAAATAATACAGTACTTGTCTTTCTCTGACTTGTTTCACGTAGCATAATGCCCTCAGGGTTCATCTATATTATCTCATGTGTCAGGATTTCCTTCTTTTTATGGCTGGATAATATTCCGTTGTATATGCATTCCACATTTTCTTTATTCGTTCATCCATTGATGACACCGAGGTTATTTCCATGTGTTAGCTATTGTAAATAATGCTGCACTGGACGTGGGGATTCAGATATCTTTTCAAAATCGTGCTTTTATTTCCTCAGGATAAATACCCAGAAGTGGAATTGCTGGATCAAATGGTAGTCTGTTTTTAAAATTTGGGGTACCTCTGTACTGTTTTCCATTGTGGCTGTACCAACTTGCATTCCCACTATGAGTATACGAGGGTTCCCTTTTCTCTACATCCTCTCTCCCACACTTGTTATTTCTTGTCTTTTTGATAATAGCCATTCTGACAGATGTGAGATGATAATCTCATAGTGATTTGATTTGCATTTGCCTGATAATTAGTGATGTTGAGCATCTTTTCATGTACCTGTTGGCCATCTGTGTTCTCTTTGGAAGAATGTCTATTCAGGCCCTCTTTCCACTTTTAATTGATAATTTTTTTTCTTTACTGTTGAGTTGTATGAGTTCTTTATATGTTTTGGATGTTAACCCCTTATCGTATATGTGCTTTGCATATATTTTCTCCTGTTTGGTAGATTGCCTTTTCATTTTGTTGATTGTTTCCTTTGCTGTGCAGAAGCTTTTTAGTTTGATGCAGTCCTAGTTATTTTGCTTTTGTTGTCTTTGTTTCTTGATTATGAGTGGACACTAGATTTTATATATGATTAAAAATAGTTTTGCTTTTGTTGTCTTTGTTTCTTGATTATGAGTGGACACTAGATTTTATATATGATTAAAAATAATTTCTTTTGTCCCCTCACCCTCTCTTTAGAAGTAGGAAATTTTGCATTTTTAAGACTGGGCATAATGGTAGGAGTGGGAGTACAGGTTAAAATTAATTTGCTCAGTGATTTGTAAATAACCCGATAAAGTATTATCATTGTTTTTGATATCTTAGACAAAAAATGTTTGATAGGCAAGACAAGTTTTTTTGGATATAAATGAGAATGTTTTGAAATATGATAGAGGATGAACTAGTGGACTAGTCACTTTATTTTTTAGGTATCTGCCTCCTATGAGGGTGTAGTTAAGGTTCTTTCCTGTCCTAAATTAAAACAATTTTTAATTCTATAATCTTTGACTTTTGAAGTACTTTTAGAAAATAGAATAAAGACTTTGATAAGCAGTCAAATAAAAATATGCAGTGCACAGAAAATAACAAACATGGTAAAAAGATATTTGACTTTACCCAAGTTGAGGGAGGTGCAAGGTAAAACAATTTGATACCATTTTTTTTGCCCATTAACCTAGTAAGCATTTAAAAGCTACTCAGTTTTGACAAAGGAAAGGGGGAAAGTCTGTCTTGTATACTATTAAAGGAAATATAAATTGATACAGCCTTTTTGTAGGTGGTGGTATAAGATGTGCATTATTTGTGACTCAGTAATTCTGCTTCTAGAACTCTATCTCTTACATGTGCAAAGAATTATGGGATGTTCATTGAAGCACTGTTTATAGTAGCAAAAAAATTGGAGATGACTTAAACGTTAGCCAGTAGATGTACCTCTCTTATGTAGTGTGACCATACGTCCCAGTTAGTTTGAGAGGGTCTGATTTACACCGGTGCTAGCAGCATAATTGGTAAGACCACTTTCTTTCACTCTCAATAGTGTCCTGTTTGGATAATAACTTACATGTTTGTTATATGTGTACACTAATAGCATGGATCACTATGCACCTGTGAAAAGAATTAACTGTATGCACTGGCCTGACTATAGTCAAGATACATTAAGGGAGAGAAATGAGTTGCAGTACAATACATATATCCCTTTTGTTTTTTAAAGTAAAACTCCTAAACTATGTGTGTGTGAATGAAACAATGAGAGAGAGGATCTGTTGAAAAGATGTGGAAGAATTCACACTAATTTGTTAATATGATAACCTCTGGAGGAGGTGTCAACCCCATGAATGAGCATATGTTCATTTATTTTTTAAATAAAAGCAACAACAAAATGGAACTGTTGATTGCCAGCAGATGCTATAATTTTTAACTAGAAAGCATTAATAAAAATAATTATTATTAATGTAGGAATTTTAACTTTGTTGTACTCTGTCCTATATAGATAATAACTTTTGTATTTTTAAAAATGTACCAATGGAAATTTAAAAAGTTATCACTATCATTCCACCATTACAAATCAATAAACTTTTCAGGTTGCCTCCTGTTCCTTGTTATCTGTATATACATAATTCTTACATACTGATAATCAGAGCACAGATATAATTTCACATATGTATTTTTTAAGATTACACTCTATAGTGTATTTTTGCCGTAATCTAGTAGTTAGCATTTTTGAAAGCTTGCTGTGTGCCAGGTACTGTGTTAAATGGTTTACATATATCATACAGTTTAATTCTCCCAACTGCAGTATGTGTAAATTTGAGACTAGATAATTTGCCAAGACCACATAGTTAACAAATGACGGAAATGGGATTTGAACTCAGGCAGCCTGACTCTTCTTCAACGCATGCTCGTATCCACTATTCTTACTGCCTCCCTTTACAATTTTTTTAGTGATTGTATAATATCAATATGTCATAATTCACTTAGCCATTTTTCTAGTTATATATCTAGTTTATAGGCTTTAAAATTTGAAGCTCATAAGTTTGTATTTAAACAAATCGGTGCCCAGTCTGTGCAGGAGCCTATTTGAGGTACTGTGGACATTAGTATACATGCAGTTACGGGTTAGTATTCTTTGACGTTATGCATTACATTCCTGGAGACTTGCGTATAGGAGTGTATATGAAAATTTGTATAATTATGTTTTTTTCCAGTTGAGTTTCAGTATTTTAAGATGTCCTTTGGGAAACAAATATTTTTCTCTAAATAATTAGAAAGTCTTTAATAAAAATCAGTGAACTCAGCACTGTGTTTGGAGCCTTCAAAAATTCTGCTTCTGTGCATAGTGAGATATGTGACATCTGCAAGAAAAATAATTTAAATGAACACTTAATATTATTTGTGATTACTCAACAAAATTGCATAAAGTTGAACTTTATGTTCAAATGGAGAAATGTGTGTGGATAATCCCCGAGTCTCTTGTTTGCCTTTAGCATATGCATTTAAATTCTATTGAAATAGAGTAAAATTACAGGTTCATACAGAGAAGTCAATTAGTAATTTAGGAAGGGTTGGATTGCTTTCTTTTTGGACCAATATTAGTTACTGCTCTTTTATCTTTGGGAGATAGAGTTTCAACTTAATAGAGGAACCTAAGTACTAGACAAGAGTCAGCTGCTGTAATTGTGTTGAGGGAGGCAATTAAGAGCTTTATTTTAAAGCTCACTTGCGGGATTTCTGGATACTTGTTAAAATAAGAGCAAAATGTAAGGTTATCTAACAAATAATTTAGAAACCTCCTTGCTAAATTATATCATTTATTTTTTGATGGCACTTTTGGTAATCTTTCTACAAAATTTTGTGTTAAATTTGATGAGTTTCATTGGAAATACTCATTATTCCATTGATCTTGAATGAAGTTGGTATTTGTTTACTCATTGTAACTTCTGTATCTGTTCTTTTTCAGAGTTTACATCTTTTTATTTTTTATTTCAAGTTTTTATTTAAATTCTAGTTAACATATATGGTGCACTTGGTTTCAGGTGTAGAATTCAGTGACTCATCACTTACATAGAACACCCAGTGCTCATCACAAGTGCCCTCCTTCATCCCCATCACCTATTTCACCCATCCCCTACCCACCTCTCCTCTGCTAACCATCAGCGTGTTCTCTAGAGTGAAGAGTGCTTCTTGGTATGTCTTTCTCTTTTTTCTCCTTTGCTCATTTTTTTTTTTGAAGTTTTGACTGACTTACTTTGCTTGGCATTATATTCTCTAGCTCCATCCATGTTGTTGCAGATGGCAAGACTGCATTGTTTTAATAGAGGTGAATATATATATACTACTTCTTTATCCATTCATCTTTCAACGGACACTTGGGCTGCTTCCTTATCTTGGCTATTGTAAATAATGCCGCTATAAACATAGAGGCGCATGTATCCCTTTGAATTAGTGTTTTTGTATCCTTTGGGTAAATACCCAGTATTGGCATTGCTGGGTTGAAGGGTATTTCTATTTTTTTTTTTTACTTTAAATGATTTTTTTATTATGTTAGTCACCTTACAGTACATCCCTGGATTCCGATATAAAGCTCGATGCTCCATTAGTTGCGTATAACACCCAGTGTACCATGCAATACATGCCCTCCTTACCACCCATCACCAGTCTATCCCATTCCCACCCATCTCCCCTCTGAAGTCCTCAGTTTGTTTCTCATAGTCCATAGTCTCTCATGTTTCATTCCCCCTTCTGATTACCCCCCTTTCTTTATCCCTTTCTTCCCCTACCAATCATCCTAGTTCTTATGTTCCATAGATGAGAGAAATCATATGATAATTGTCTTTCTCTGCTTGACTTATTTCACTTAGCATTATCTCCTCCAGTGCCGTCCATGTTGCAGCAAATGTTGAGAATTCGTTCTTTCTGATAGCTGAGTAATATTCCATTGTATATATGGACCACAGCTTCTTAATCCAGTCATCTGTTGAAGGGCATCTCGGCTCCTTCCATGATTTGGCTATTGTGGACAATGCAGCTATGAACATTGGGGTGCATATGGCCCTTCTCTTTACTACGTCTGTATCTTTGGGGTAAACACCCAGTAGTGCAATGGCTGGGTCATAGGGTAGTTCAATTTTTAACTTTTTAAGGGACCTCCACACTGTTTTCCAGAGTGGCTGTACCAACTTGCATTCCCACCAACAATGTAGGAGGGATCCCCTTTCTCCACATCCTCTCCAACAATTGTTGTTTCTTGCCTTGTCTATCTTTGCCATTCTAACTGGCGTAAGGTGGTATCTCAGTGTGGTTTTGATTTGAATTTCCCTGATGGCTAATGATTTTGAACATTTTTTCATGTGTCTGTTAGCCATTTGTATGTCTTCATTGGAAAAGTGTCTGTTCATATCTTCTGCCCATTTTTTGATTTGTTTATTTGTTTCTCGTGTATTGAGTTTGAGAAGTTCTTTGTAGATCTTGGATACCAGTAAGGGTATTTCTATTTTTAACTTTTTGAGGAACCTCCGTACTCTTTTCCAGAGTGGTGCACCAGTTTGCATTCCCACCAACAGTGCACAAGTGTTCCTTTTTCTCCACATCCTTGCTGACACCTGTTGTTTCTCGTGTCGTTGATTTTAATCGTTCTGACAGATCACTTCATTGACTTTACATCTATATCGCTTTTCTTCCACACTGAGAATCCTGTTCTTCATGACGTTAATGAAATTACTCATTTGCTTTATTCTACAGCACACACACATACACACACCAGTCTCAGAATAACAGTACCAATAGTAACTACAACAAAAGTGGTTATTAAAACAGTTACAATTTTTGCAGTTCTTTTGGTCCTTAGGGCATATTCCACTAAGTATAGTTTGGTTATTGTGTTCTTAAATTCTCCTCTCTGGGTGGTTTTGATGACAGCTAGAGATTTAGGCTTGTTCTACCTCTGCTTTCAATGTTAAGGGATTTTTAAGATTTAGTTTTGTATTTTAAATTTGTAAAATATTTGTATGATCCCAAAGTCAAATCTTTTTTTTTTTTTAAAGATTTTATTTATTTATTTGACAGAGAGACAGCCAGCGAGAGAGGGAACACAAGCAGGGGAAGTGGGAGAGGAAGAAGCAGGCTCCCAGCGGAGCAGGGAGCCCAATGCAGGCTCAATCTCAGGACCCTGGGATCACGCCCTGACCCGAAGGAAGACACTTAACAATTGAGCCACCCAGGCACCCCCCCAAAGTCAAATCTGTGTACAAGTTCTGTTCAGAGACATCGAGCTTCAATTCCTGTCTCCTCTAACTGTATTTCCTCTCCTTGTATGGGTTGAAAATTACGTGTGTGTATCTATTACTGTCCCACCTTTCTTAGATATATATACCCACTTCTCTCCAACCTTGCTTTGTCACTTAATTTATTCTAGGGACCACTCCATGGTAGAGATGAAGTTATTGCGTCGTCTGGTTTACAGCTGCATGGCACCTCATTGTATCTGTGTACCACAGCGCCTTCAAGCTTGTCTCTAGCTTCTGCCACGGGTAGTGCTGCGGTGAATAGTCTTGCTTGTCCCTGTTTTCATATTTTGGCCAGTGTGTTTTTGGGATAGATTCATAGACATAGGATTACTAAGTCAAAGGGAAAATGCAATTATAATTGTGCTAGATATTGCAAACTTTCCTCTATAGTGGATATTGCCATTTTACATTCCCACTAGCCATTTCCCTATACTTTGCCTACGAGGTATGTTGTTAAACATTTGTATTTTTGCCAATATGGTAGGTGAGAAATTGTATCTCAGTGTAGTTTTAATTTGCATTTCTCTTATTATGAGTGAGGTTGAGTATCTTTTAAAATGATTAAGGACCATTTGCATTTCATTTTAGTAACTAATTCTACATCTGTGTGAAAATGGTATGCAGTTATAATAGCACGGAAAAGTCGTACTTTGCTCTCACAAATGTGTTTACCACTGCCTGGTTAATATATACGTGGCTTCATTGTGAGTATTCTGGGCTTCGTGTCTTATCCTTCTGATACTGTTATAACATCTATCTTGGATTTTTAGGTCTCCTCTTCTTTTACCCTCCCCTCTAAGGATTATTTCCTGTCAGAAATACATTATCAAGAGAGTGATATGAAATATGAATTTGTGACTTAATATGACAGCTTACTAATGTAGTCTTGAATTAGCTTTAGGCTAATCAGGCTTTAACAAGCTTTTGAATTCAGTTTATTTCCATCATTAAATGCACCGTTGAACAGAAGAATTCTAGAACCTTGTCTACAGACCGCGTGAAACGATGACATGATCTTTCTGAAACAACTGTTTACTTTGCATTGAGAGCTTATGCATATACAGCTTTCTTTGCAGAAAATAGCTCTGATATTATAAGATTCATTATTACGGATTCTTAGTCTTGTGTTTTTCTCTTTTGCATATATTTAAGTTGTTCGATTGTCCTGTGGGATTTCATAAATATTACTTCTGTTAGTAAAGCTGCCGACAACAAAAACTTTCAATACATTATTCATGTGCTATTTGTTTTCTGTGTTCAAGAATTAATGCATCTTTACTCAGAATTTTTTTTTAGCTGAACTTGGTAACAATTCGTAAACATATGGTGGTATAGTCACATAAAATCTGTAATGCTTGTTTTCCATATGAGAAAAGTACTCTATTAGCAATATTTAGAGCAATATCAGCTCTCTAAAACATAGCTGATTACTGAAGAATAATGGAAAAATAGCTTTCAAAAATGTGAAATAATTACTCAAAAAATTGCTGCTCTTTCAAGATGTGGGCCAATAAATTTTATGTTTTGCTTTTCTTTGTCATCTGTGTACTTAATATTCACTTTCATTCATTGAAAACTTTAAGTCTTGTTTTGCAGTCTTCTTCTCCATTGCAAGTCTGTCATTGTTCTGGAAAATGTGAGTGTCTGCCTGGCTTACTTCCTAGTCCTATCTTCATTTCTTCATCTTCTTCATCTCCAGTGGCTTCTCTTTCATGCCACTTCAAGTACCAGCTTCCAGAATTGTACCCTAGCCCTTGTCATCACTTGGCAGTGCTGAAATATTATTAAAACAATATCACAGTCTCACGACAGTCTCCTGTCCTTCCAGGTTTCTCACATCGTGCTGGCAGCACTTACCTGTTTTCTGTTCACTCTAGAGTATTTCCTTCCCTATCTGTCTTAGATTCCATTGACAGCCATGTGTTGGTATCTTCAACCCTTTTCATTTTCACTTGATACTCACTATTTGGAAGCTTCAGTTTTAAATGTCTATGTTCTCTTTCCTTTATAGTCTGCAAAACCACGTTTTCATATTTGCACTTCTTTTAAATACAGTTAGCAACCTGACTGTGCTCTCAGTGTGGCCCAGTAATCCTGTTCTCCCTTTTTGGTGCTCCCGTCCATTCTCACTATAGCTCCTTCAGATGTTTACCACCACCTGCAGACCTCTGACCCTTCCTGACAGCCCAGCCTACCCACACCAGCAACAGTTCTACTCACCAACTCCTTCAGCAGCTGTACGAGCAATTAACCATGACTCCGGTAGCTAACACCAGGCCTACTCATATACTCATCTTTCCTTCTTGTTACAACAGAAGAAGTGTCCTTTCTCTGATCCAGAATTAATTGTCTGGCATGTTTTTTTAGTATAGACATTTAACGCTTGAAATTTCCCTCAAAGCATTGCTTTAGTTACATTGCACAAATTTGACATGCTATATTTTCATTTTCATTAAGTTGAAAATATTTCGTAATTTCTCATGTGATTTCTTCTTTGATCTGTGAGTTATTTAGAAGTATGTTGCTTAATGTCCAAATACTTCAGGGTTTTCCAGCTATTTGTTACTGATTTTTAGTTTGTTCCATTGTGGTTAGGAGATGTACTTTGTACGACTTCAGTCCCCTCATATGTAGATTAGTAGTCATCCACAGATTCGAGGGGTCTCTTCTGCCAAACTCCAGAGTCTGTGTGCATCTCTCTCTCTCTTAGCAGCTCCTTCCTCCTTCGTACTCATAAATCGTGGTAACCTTGGCCTCTTCAACCGTGATCTGTTTCTTTAACTGTGAGATTTCAGAGGTCACTTTGCTTTCTCTTTCTCATGCTGAGGACTGGAAAGATGGGCTATCTACAGCCTGTAAGATGGGGTGATTTTACAACTCATCTTGTTTCCTATTTCTCAGGGATCACAGTCCTGCATTTCCTGTTGTCCAGTGTCTGAAAAAAACATTGTTTCATTGATTTTTGTCCAGTTTTTTAGTTGTCTAAGGCAGGATGGTAAGTCTGGTTCCTGTTATTCCTTAATGGCCAGAAGCCTGGATCCTAATCCTACCATCTTTTGGTCCGAATATTTGATTTCACCCTCTCTACTGGTTCTTTTCATCTTTCAACATGCTCAAGTCTCTCTTCCATTACAAAGAATATAAAAGACCAGGCTCATGTTTTCTTTATTTACCAATCTCTCTCTGCTCTGACTTCTACAGCCAGACTTTCTGAGAGTTTTCTCTGTATCCTTGCTTCTTAGAAGTGTTGCTTGTGGACTGGCAGAATCTGCATCACTTGCACACTTGTGAGACACGGAGAATTTCAGGCCCCGCCCTTGATTTACTGAATCACAATCTGAATTTGAGCAGGATTTAACAAGGTGATTGGTGTGCAAACTAAAATGTGAGAAGTGCTGTTGTTCCTTTTGCAGGCTCTGTTTCTTCATTTTCCATCTTGTTCTGAGTGCGTTGTAGTCTGGCATCTGTCTTCACTACACCACTAAATCTGTTCTTGCCTAGGTCATCGGTGACCTTTTCAGTACATCTCCAGGGAATGAGTGTCCATTTGTATTGTATTCTCAACAGGTCATCCTCCTCCTTGAAATATTTCTTTGGCTTCTGAGGGGCCAGTTCTCTTGTCCAACTAGAATAGTGGAGCTAGAATTCAAAATCATGTCTGCTTGACTTCATTTTGCCAGGGAGTTTTCCACTGTGGCTGTTTTTTTTGTGGGAGAGGGGAGAGGAGGAAGGCTGAAAATTGAAAAAAAGGAAAGCATTCATCTAATAACAATTGTTTCTTGAATAAACAGACGCAGATATTTTTCATTTTGGGGGGACGGTTGGGAAAGTAGATGCTATAAATTAGAATAATCAAATTGAATTTCCCTAATAGGATATTAGTAGTCTGAAAAATAATTTCAGATCCAGCTTTGGTCAGAAGTTGACATCTGCTGTTTCATGGTATACCCGTACCACCACAGTTTTTCAGGGTGTATGTATATCACGCAAGTAAAACCATCCATATAATTGCAACAGCTAACCTCATGCCTCACTTGAAATTCCAGGAAAGGAGTTCTGCGTTTCTGTAGATTCAGTCTTCGGAGAAACTGGCTGTGCAGGGCAGAGAGGGGCTGAGCTCTGGAGCTGGGAGCCCTAATTGTTATGCTGCAAAAGAGGGTGGAAAACATTTTAACTCTCAAGTATTGCTTGTCCTTAATCAGTAATGTGAATATATTATCTTTTTGAGTCCTTTGAATTGAGTATTATTTTAATTTTCTAATTTTTAGACTTTTTTATTTTAAATTGAGAACTTGAAGCAAGAGCGACTAAGCTATGTGGCAAGAGTGGACAGCAAAGGATCAGGAAGGATGAAATGTAGGATTTACAGACTGACTGGATAAGATGGGGGGTCCAAAGTAATGTTATTAAGGAGTAAAAGAGGTATGGAGTCCTTTGGCATTAGCGTCTTAGTTTATAATGAGGACATAATTTTCATAGGATGAATAATATTATATACAAAATGCTTACATTTGTAGGTTTGTAAAAAGGCTTGCTTATCTTTCTGTCCTGCATTTCTGATGCTGCTGGGCAATAAGACAGATTTCATTTTATTTCTGCCAGTATTCAAATACTGTATGTTATTTATTTTTACTCTGGGCACAATAAAATTTTAGGAATTATTGTCCATGCTGGTGTGCAGTGAGTGATATGATTTGTTGATATTTGGGGGGTGGGGGAATCACAACTGAGATAAGTTCCCTGTGGATATTTTCCTTTCATAAGATGGAATTCTATCAAGAAGTGTGAAGTATTTTATCAAAAAGTGAGGAATAGTCTATCAAGAAGTGAGAGCTATTCCATTAAAAAGTGAGAAATTTGCAGAGACCAGGGAACGTAGAAGAGATCAGACAGGATCATTAAGCCTGTTTCAGAATAATGTGTATCATGACTGTGGTCATAGTAAACTAAAATTAGGCAAATTTAAGTGGCTAGGGAATTAGGACCCTGGTGGGAAGTATAGGCCAGTTTTTATACAAAGTCAGCCAAGGAGTGAGTGTCTGATAGCTCTTCTGTGACGAAGGAAAAATGGTTAAAGAAGTGGTGATAGATCTGAGCACTGGGTGTTGTAAGTGATGAATCACTGAATTGTACTCCTGAAACCAATATTGCACTGTAAGTTAACTAAAATTTAAATAAAAATTAATAAAAAAAAAGAAATGGTGATAGATCTTTTAAAAAAATCTTCTCAAGAAAGGATTATTTACCATCAATAACAAAAAGTTATTTTGTTATTAAAACAGAAAAAGATGCCAAGAAGAATACATAAGCAGTTCATATTTTAAGAAGTAAGCAATGCAGAAATCCATGAAGTAAAAAGCCTTCCCCCTGTATGCTCTCCATCAGTAGCTGAATCCCATTACTTCACCAGGAGAAAACACTGTTAAACTGTTCAGTGTTTATTCTTTTAGCCCTTTCCCTACGTTATTATTTTTTTTTAAAGATTTTATTTATTTATTTTATTTAATTTTTTTATTTTAAAACTTTTATCATGACCCTCATTTTTATTTATTTTTTATTTACTTTTATTATGTTCAGTTAGCCAACATATAGTACATCATTAGTTATTGATACAGTGTTCGATTATTTATTTTAGAGAGCACATGTATGAGCTGGGAGGGGAAGCAGAGGGAGAGAATCTCAAGCATACTTCCTGCTGAGCAGGGAGCCTGATGCGGGGCTCCCTCCCACTACCCCAAGATCACAACCTAAGCTGAAATCAAGAGTCAGACTTAACCTATTGAGCCACCCAGGCACTCTTCCCCTACATTATTTACATTTAGATATTTGCATACACGCATATATGTACATGTATATATATTTTTATGTAAGTGGGTCATATTATATGCATTTTGAATTTGAGTATTTTATATTTAACGGTATATATATTTTAACAATTTTTGAATGTCGGCATGTGAATATGCCCCAGACTTTTCATATTGTCCCTCTCCTGTGCGGACTGTATACGAAAATAGCTTTATTTCTGCTTGAACAATGTTGTGTTTCATCTAAAATATTCATGCAATAGCAAAGGTGAAAGAAAAAATTAAAAGTCAACTGAAATCTCACCAACCTGAGATAATCCATGTTTTAATGACTCCTTTTTAAAAAATATACCCCTTTAGGTATTCACACAAGTGTGAACATACACCCACACCTACCACAGACACATATAATATTTATAAAGGGATTATACACACAAGTTGATTTTTATTATGAAATTATTTTCTATGTGCTTGAAGATTTTTATCTCCCCACCTCCTCCATCTCCTCCCAGTAAATCTGTGGTAACAACCTGGTATACCTTCCTACTTTCTCAGTGCTCATACAGTCATATGCTCATGACATTTTATTATTTAAACTTGTCTGCATTGTTCATTTTTCTCAGAATTCATTCCAGATCAGCTGAAATGTGGCTCACTAATTTTTTGCTAGCTAAATATTCTAAGGCAGGAGTCAGTAAACTATAGTCAATGGATCAAATCCATCCTGCTTGTTTTTATAAATAGTTTTATTGGAACATAGCCTTGTCCATTTTTTAATTGAGTGATGTGACTTAAAATTCTTTGTTATGTGTGATATATTTCCTTCCAGTCTTGTCATATTTTGCTTTGTTATGATACTTTTGCCTTAAAGTCTTTTAAATTTAAATACAATGAAGTGAAACATCTATCTTTTCTAACTTTGAAGTTCCCTATTTTGATTTAAAAGGTTGCCTGACTCCAGGGTTATCCTTGTATTTTCCTAAAATCTTTTAAAAAAGATTTATTTCTTTATGTATTTGAGAGAAACAGAGAGTGAGAGTGAGTGAGAGAGAGAGCAAGCCCAAGCAGGGGGTGAGGGGGCGGAAGGGCAGAGGGAGAGGGAGAGGGAGAAGCAGACTCCCTCCTGAGCAGGGAGCCTGATGCTGGGCTCCATCCCAGGTCCCTGGGATCATGACCTGAGCTGAACACAGATGCTTAACCAGCTGAGCCACCCTGGCATCCCCTAAAATTTTTTTGCATAGTTTTTTCGTAGGTCTGGAATGTATTTTTCTATATGTATATGAGTGGCATTATAGTGTAGTGTGGTTAAGATCACAGACTCTGGTTCTGTTATTTACTACCTGTGTGACCTTGGACAAGGTATTTAACATTTCTATGCTTTAGTTTTTTCCTCTAAAATGAGAATAATAATAGTACCTATCGTAAGATAATAGTGGAGACTAAATGAGTTGTTAGTATGTAGACATACATAGTAGTATGTTTAGAGCAGTCTCTGATACGTAGAAACATGTTAAGTGTTTACTGTTACTACATGTTGTATATAAGCTGCTCGTTTTTTCCCTCATGTGGATAACCAGTTGTCCTAGAAACATTTATTGAGTAGTTCATCCTTTTCCCCAGTTGATATTGTATGCATTCTCTATTGCATATTAAGTTTCCAAATATATATATATAGCTATATTTTGTGGCTCTCTAGCCTGTTATGGAGCTCTGTTTATCCCCGCTCCAGAGCCATAGTGGCTTAATAAATACTGAAAACTGATGAGTGCCGTCCCTTTACTTTGTTCTTCTAAATTATTTGGCTCTTCCTGGCTTTCTTTGATCTTCTATATAATTTTTTAAGGACTCATCAAAACTTACAAAAACCTGTTTATTGGTAAGTTTTATCGTAGAAGAGAGCGATACTAATTGGTTAGTATTGGAATGGAACTTGTGGTCTCATTCATACTTCAAGCAGTGGAAGTTTTTAGAGGTTGTCTGGTTGTATCATCTAAAGATTAATACCCTCCATTGTGGTAAGTGGACACTGGGAATATGGTGAATAAAAATGCTATAGAAGGATCCTAAGCCTCTAGTTTCCAGACTATATCCCGAGATACCCCAGGGCACCTCGCACAACTTCCAGGGGTATTTTAAACTTTCTAAGGAAACACAGCGACATCTATTGGACACTGTGCAAACTTTTAGGTGAAAGTAGTTGACAGTTTCACTACCTTCATTTGCTTGTACTACCTTCATTTCAGTGCTGTGATGTTTATGAAATTGAGTTTTGGTGGTTGCTGGGATAAAAACCAAGTACCATGCAAAAATCAGTATGGAACAGGAAATGAGGATCGCAGTATCCAATTTGATTTCAAGGTTTGAGAACGCATACGGTGTCCAATAGGGGCACACATCCCATAGTAACTGTGGTTGTTTGAAAGTTAAAATATTTTTCAATTTGCCTGTGTTATTTTTTCAATAGGATACTAACTTGTTAGGACATAAATATCGATTCATTTGTTTGTACCTAACTATTACGTAAACCAAGAACTTCTGTGACCTAACAAACAAGTGTTACAAATATTCCAAGATTAAGAACATTTGAAGTGCTGTGTAGGTGCTGTCTACCATGCCGGCTTGTAACAAGGCGAAACTAATCTTGTCTGGGCACCAGGGACAGACAGCAGTTCTGAGAAAGTAGTATTTAAGCTGAGCTTGAAGGACAATTCGGAGTCAGTTGGAGAGGGATGATGGTGGGAATGGCTTGTGTGAAGAGGGCAGGAGCTGTGGTGGGTGACAGGGGTGCAGCAAGCCTTAAAAGGTGAGGGGAGAGTGATGCTGGGGGAAGGCTGGAGAGTAGGCAGAGGCCAGGTCACACAGTGACCGGGAAGTCCAGTTAGGGAGTTGATTTAGTTTGTAAAAGACAGTGGCAAGCCTTTGAGGGATTTTAAGCAAAGAAACAGTACCTTAGGTCACTCTGTGTTTACTGGGGGAATAAAATACAAAGATGATACACATAAATATTTAAGTAATGCAGTATTGTAATATAGAGTACATTGTGGTAAAAATTTGAAGGGCCTTGATTTTCAAAGGCATTTATAAATTTTCCTATAATTAAAAAAAATTTTTTTGAAGGCAAATACTCTTGTTCAACTTGGTTGGTAGTGGACTTTTAAAATGAAAGAAAAGCAGGGGTGCCTGGGTGGCTTGGTTGGTTAAGCGTCTGCCTTCTGCTCAGGTCATGATCCCAGGGGATCCCTGGGGCTCCTGCTCAGTGGGGAGTCTGCTTCTCTCTCTCCCTCTGCTCTGCCCCTGGCTCGTTCTCTCTCTCTCTCAAATAAATAAAGTCTTAAAAAAAAATGAAAATGAAAGAAAATCAAAAGCAAGGTAGAATGTTAAGCTGTTTAGAATAAGCTGTGAAACATTTACATTCGTGTAATTATTTTTTAAATAACAAAGATGTACAAATTTTAAAATGAAATTCATTTATTAATAATTGCTTTAAATTGTTAATTTGCATATTTTGACTGCCAATCTAATACATTTATCTCTTAAGTTCCTGAATTATTTAATTTGGGTGGTATAATAAAGACTTAATGTTACACAGGAAAGGTATAAAAGTAATTTCTCTTAGTTTAACAATTATTTTGTATTGCCCTGGAATTGATATTTTTATTTATTTTACTGTAGTATCAATGTAACATTTTTTACAGTAATAAGAAGCAAATCACTGCAGGTTACTTCTGAACAATTCCTAAGCTCATTCTCAAGAGTTTTAAGACTCGAAGAATCAATTTCATAATCATTAAATAGGAATGGAACCCACCTCGTGGTATTTGAGAAAGGAAGATTAGTCTGTTTGAAATTTGATTCACACTGTAAGTGTTAGAAAAATTTAAAACAAGTGAATATTAGTCCCTTCCCTCTGCCAGTGTGTTTCATATTTATTTAGAACCACTCTTTCATTATGTAGTAGAGAACTAGTGTCATTCTTAAATTCACACTGTAAATAAATTATAGATACAGAGGTGTGTAGATATATTTTAAAAACAGTCTTGGTTTCATCCATTGGACTAAGCCTCCCTAATTGTTCACATGAAGAAATCTGACTAGAACTGATTATAGTCAGATTGCAAGGGAGTTGGTCAGTACTCTTCTTAAAAGAGGTAAAGCTTTAAGTTGGAAAGTTTTCTCTGGCTGAGAATATAAGATTTATAGCAAATTTTTTTCTTAAGTTCAGTTAGCCAACATACAGTACATCATTAGTTTTTGATGTAGTGCTCAATGATTCATTAGTTGTGTATAACATCCCGTGCTCATCACCACACCTGTCCCCTTAATACCCAACACCCGGTTACCCCATCCCCTCTCCCTTCTGTAACCCTCAGTTTGTTTCCTGGGGTCAAGAGTCTCTCTTGGTTTGTCTCCCTTTCTGATTTCTTCCCATTCAGTTTTCCCTCCCTTCCCCTATGCTCCTCTGTGCTATTCCAAGGAATAGCATGTATGAGTGAAACCATATGATAATCGTCTTTCTCTGCTTGACTTATTTCACTTAGCATAATGCCCTCCAGTTCCATCCATGTCAATGCAGATGGTAGGTATTCATCCTTTCTGATGGCTGAGTAATATTCCATTGTATATATGAACCACATCTTCTTTATCTATTCATTTGTTGAAGGGCATCTCGGCTCCTTCCACAATTTGGCTATTGTGGATGTTGCTGCTATGAACATTGGGATGCATATGGCCCTTCTTGTCACTACATCTGTGTCTTTGGGGTAAATACCTAGTAGTGCAATTGCTGGGTCGTAGGGTAGCTCTATTTTTAGCCATCAGGGAAATACAAATCAAAACCACAGTGAGATACCACCTTATACCAGTTAGAATGGCAAAAGTTAACAAGACAGAAAACAACAAGTGTTGGTGAGGATGTGGAGAAAGGGGAACCCTCTTACACTGTTGGTGGGAATGCAAGCTGATGCAGCCACTCTGGAAAACAGTATGGAGGTTCCTATAGCAAATTTTAAAAAAATGTTCTTCTCATGGAACTGGCCAAGGACTTAGAAAAATTAAACTGATCCCTCCTGTGCTCTTTACATCAAAATGAATTCCAGGGGCATCTGGGTGGCTCAGTGGTTAAGTGTCCGACTCTTGATCTCAGCTCAGGTCTTGATCTCAGGGTGGTGAATTCCCTACTTAAAAAAAAAAATGAATTATAGATGGAGATTAAATGTAGAAAATGAAATCAGAAAAGTACTAGCATGAAACAAAGCTGAAATTTTTTATGATCTTGGAATAAAAATCTTTTTAAGTATAACAGATTTAATTTTATGTAGTTAGAATTTGTTTTCTTATGACAAAAATAAAGTCGAAGTGGAAAAAGGAATATTTGCAAAACATAATAGCTATGCCCAATGATTGCGAAGTCAATAGGATGAGTAATCCACTAGAAAAATGGACAAAGTGTATGTATGGTGACTTTATGAAACAAATGCAGCCAGTAAACATACCTTATTAATAACAAAGAATTATTTCAATTTTCTGCTTCCTTTATGTTTTGTAGAAAATCTCACTTTGAATAAAATAATCTTTAATGTTTATAAATCTCATTGTAGGGTTTGAAATAAAACTTTTATTAGATATTCATGTAATCTAACAAGGTTGGATTATCTTATCTGGCAGGGTCTTTTTTCTCATCTTCTAACTGGGTCATATTTTGATTTCCTAGTAAAAGAAATTTTATTTATTAGTTATTCATAGTGATATGACTTATTATGTATCATAGCCAAACAGCATAATTAACAATAATTTTATACAAATTATATTTTCTTACAGAAATAGAATAAGAAAGCTTTGCTTAACTTTGTTCTCTTTATTATCTTTGTAGGATCCAGCGTTCGAACATTCACTCCATTTTATTTTCTGGTGGAACCAGTGGATACACTCTCAGTTAGAGGCTCTTCTGTTATATTGAACTGTTCAGCATATTCTGAACCTTCTCCAAAAATTGAATGGAAAAAAGATGGAACTTTTTTAAACTTAGTATCAGATGACCGACGCCAGCTTCTCTCAGATGGGTCTTTATTTATCAGGAATGTGGTGCATTCCAAACACAGTAAACCTGATGAAGGTTATTATCAGTGTGTGGCCACTGTTGAGAACCTTGGAACTATTGTCAGCAGAACAGCTAAGCTCACAGTAGCAGGTAAGTTTTTTTCAAGTAATTTGTGTTTTCAAATTTTTATAAAAGGTATCTCTTGATAAAAAGCAGTATTGTCCTAGAGTTTTCATTTAACTGGTAACAAGAAATACAGTCATTTAACAAGTATCAGTTGAGCATCTGCTAGGTGCGTGGCGTTATGCTAAGACTTGCTTAGTGCCGTAGGGAATAAACTGTAGCACTTCTCCGCTTTCTGTCATTTAGATTGCTTATAGCTGTGATCAGAAGTATTAAGTCCGTTCTTTTCTTCTTTTTAACTTGGAGATGACAGAGGAAGTTGTATAGGAAAATTGATTCCCTTTGATTGCTAACTTTTATCCTCCCCAGCATAACCACTTAGTATGGCTTTGTAAAACTTGCAGTATAGCCAGAATCTTGGTTCCCTTATGCCCCGGCCAAGGAAATGACATTTAATTGCATTAATTATTTAAAAACCTGCAGGATGTGGGTATTAAGGTGAAGAGCAGAAAGTTGTAAAGACACAAACATTCACTCCCTTTTAGAGCATTCTTATTTGAAGAATAATGGAAGTGTAAGCTGAATAAGTCATACTTGTCTTGTAGTAGACGCTGGTATTCCCCAGGCCAGTGTTTCTTTCCTTGAGTATAGATGAAGTGGTTAGTTTTTGTTAAGGGTCACATGGTACAAAAATTGTCTTATGTTTAAGTCTTCCATTTATACTTACCTTGGTAAAATGCTAATATGTAGAAAAGAATATGAGTAACAGAATAGTTTCCCATCTTATTGCCACTGTAGGGTGATAGTTCCCCACTTCCACTCACTCCAGGCTATATTTGCTCATTCATTCAGAGTATGATGGCTCTTTTTCTTTTTGGAACCAGATACTCAAAGCTGAATTTGAATGTGATATAAAGCTACTGTAATTATTCCATAATCACAGACTGAGGATGGAAAAAAAGGGCGGGGGAATCACTTCTATCTAGCCTTTCCTCTCTTTCTTTTTTTTTCTTCTTTCTTCTTTTCCTTCTTTCCTTCCTTTTATCCTTTCTCACCCTCCTTTCCTTTCTTCCTCTAATCTGCTTGCCAGGCTTTCTCCAACATGCTGATAAATAAGTTGGCATTATGACTGCCCCTATGGTGTCACGTAGGTAAGCTCCTGTTTATCATTTATGTTCTTAAGCTGGGCTTTAATAGTGACTCCTTCCTGTCAGCTGTCTGCCACAGCCTTTCACCAAATCCGGTGAATTCTGCTTCCTAGTTTCTCTGTACATGATCCTAGGCTACTCTTCATCGTCCCTCACCATACACAGCTTGCAACTGTCCGCTGCCTTGTTCTTTCCCTCTTCCAGTCTAGTGGTCAGGCTCTCTCCTCACCCTTCTGTAGCTCTTCAGTGACAACGTCAAGTGGATGTCTAAACTCTTGAACAGGCTTCTAGATCTTTTTGTGAGCTGGCCTCCACTTCTGCAGCTCCCTTCCTCCCTCCCTTTTTAAAGATTCATTTATTTATTTTAGAGAGAGAGGGGTGGGGAAGGGCAGAGGGAGAGAGAGAGAATCCCAAGCAGACTCTGTGCTGAGCACAGATCCTGATGTGGGGCTGTATTGCAGGACCCTGAGATCATGACCTGAGCTGAAATCAGGAGTCAGACACTTAACCAACTCAGCCACCCAGGCACACCTCTCCGGCTTCATTTCTTGACACTCTGCCCTGCCTCTGTCCCTGCCCTCTACCATCATCAGCAGCAAGACCACCTTCACCACGTTTTAAGCTCTGCCAGTACTGAATATTTTCCAGTCCCTTTTATTCTCTGTCTCTGGCCTTTGCTCATGGCTTCCCCACTGCCTATTAAGCCTGTCCTGTTTTTCCTCTCTTTCTACTCTGCTGGGTTTGTCCATCCTTCTTTTAAACTTTTATATCCTTCAGGAAGCATTTTTTGGTCTAATGTCTTAGTAAACAGCCAATTTTAATACAATATAATAAAATCTTTGGCTGCAGACAAGATTCTGTAGGAGAGTTATTTAACTCACTCATGGCCTGAGTATCAGGAGGAAATAAGATCTGAGCTAAGAGATGAATAAAAGTTCTTTTAGTAGTTGCATAGTATCCATTATATAGATATACTCTGATTTATCCAAAGTTTCCCTTTTTGATGAACAGTTACATGATTGAAAATTGTCTGATGTTAAAGGCATGGTATAGCGAACAGTCTTTAGTAAATCTCTATAGAAAATATTATTGGAATTAGTAATTATATTAGTTGCTGGATCATAGACTATACTTTGTGTGTATAATTTTAAAAAGAGCACTGAATTATTTGGCTGTTCTCAAAGTTTTAACCATAAAGTTACCTTATGACTGAGCAATTCCATTTCTAGGTATCAGTCCCAGAGAAATGAAAAGATAGGTCTGTATAACAATTTGTACATGAATGGTTATACCAGCACTATCCATGATAGCTAAAAAGTGGAAACAACCTTTCAAGTGATGATTGGCTAACCGAAATGTGGTATATTCATATGTGAAATGTTATTCGGCAATAAAGGGGAATGAAATTCTGATATGTACTGCAACGTGGATAAACCTGAAAAACATGGTGCTAAGTGACAGAAGCCACGTATCATATGACTTCATATATATGAAGTGTCCAGAAGAAGCACATATAGGGAGCTAAGGAGTAGATTGGTGGTTTTCTAGGGCTGAGGATGGGAGAGGGGAGAGCACAGGGCACAGGATTGGGCGGGTGAATAGAGGGGATGGGGAATGACTGCAGGTGAGTGTATATAGTTTCTTTGGAGGATGATGAAAATGTTTTCCAATTAGATTATAGTGATGGTTGCACAACTTTGTGTTACTAAAAACTGTTGAATTGTGGACTTTAAGTGATAAATTTTATGGTATAGAAGTTGTAGCTCAATAAAACTATTTTTTTTTTTCCAAGAAGATACTGCCAGATTGCCATTCTAAAAGAACATTGGTTAGTGTTCTTTGGTTGCAAGTGATAGAAACTGATTCTGGCCAAGTCAAGTAAGAAGGGGAATTTTTGAAAGAACACAAAGTAGGTGGCTCATAAAATTAAATAGGAGAAGTTGTCTTCTCTGCACTCATTTCTCCACAGCAGAAATTTTTGTTTTGCTGCCTGGGCAGTAGCCTGGCTGTGAGTGTTTTGTGCTTAAAAGTGGAGGAATTGGGTGGTCGGAATGCAGACATTGTTAATCTCTTCTTGTCAAGCCCGTGTCTCGCTCCTACTCCCTCTCTTTTCTCCTGCAATTCTCTGCAAGCCACAGGACAAACTGGGCTCGCACTTGTGAGTGCAGCACGCTGCAGCCGTTTCCGCCATGATACGTCAGTCCTAGTTCCTCCATCTGTTTTCCCTATTCAGAAACTTGCAGAAATCTCTTGTCTGCCAATTCCACATATGTTGCTGTAGGTTTATCTTTTTAAAAATTACTCATTTTCATGAGACCTCAGGAGGGGAGAATACTTGATTTTTTAAAAATAGAATTAGCTCTTGGTTTTATTTCAGTTCCCTTTCCCCCCTACTTTATTAGTTTCTCTGTTTATCTTTGTTAATTCCATTCTTCTAATTTTTTGGTTTCTGTAAAGTAGATATATGGCTAATTTTATCTTTCTTTCCTTCAAAAATCCCCTTGATATAAAAAATAAGAAAAAATTTGTATGAAGGCTAGACAACTTGTATGTTATTTCCATATGGACTAATTCACCATCATAAAACTCCAAAACCTGGAACTGTTTCTCATAATTTACTAGGTTTCTCAGTCTTTAAAGAAACATTTTGTTGTGTTTGCCACATCTTAGAGTCACTTTTTAGATGTTACTGTTAATAATAATAGCAGCCACTATTTGAGTATTTTTTTTTCAGATTTGTTTATTTATTTGAGAGAGAGAATGAGAATGAGCAGGAGGGGCAGAGGGGGAGCGAGAATCTCAAGCCAGCTCTGCACTGAGTGCGGACCCTGACGTGGGCCTCTATCCCAAGACTCTGGTATCATGACTTGAGCTGAAACCAAGAGTTGGATGCTTAACCAACTGAGCCACCTAGGTGTCCCTACTTTTTGAGTTTTTATGTGCGAGACAATATGCTATATATGAAATATTCATGTTAAGTATTAACCTTTTTAACACCCTATGAGGCTTCTTATTGTTCCCATTTGACTGATAGAGAAACTGAGGCTTCAAGGTTAAGTAACTTGTTGATGTCACACAGCCATGAAGTGGTGGAGTTGGGATTCACATACAGAGTATGTGACTCCAGAACTGAGGCTCTTAACCACTGCATTCTGTGGCATCTACAGGGTATTTAGACTATTTTGACTATTTTTGTTAATATTTTATTTTGAAATAATTTCAAACTCATTCAATTATTGCAAGAATGAAACCAAGAAATCCCTATACTCTTCACTCAGATTACCCAATTGTTAACATTTTACTGTGTATGTCTTATAACCCCCACAATGTGCTCATACCCAAATCAGTGGTTTTTTTCTGAACTATTAATGGTAAATTGAAGGCGTTACCCCCACCTAAATACTTCCATGAATATTTCCTAAAAACAAAGATACTCTCCTAAATAACCATCCATCAATTTTAGGAAATGAATCTTAATATGATACTACCATAGAAAACCATTCTGATTTTACTGGTTGTCTCAGTAAAATTCTTAATAGCAAAAAACGAAAGTAGGGACTTTGCCCCTCCAGCACTCCTTTCTGGTCTGGGATTGCGTGTTGTATTTAGTGGTTTAGGCTCTTTTGGTCTCAGACCATTCTTTAGTTTTATCCTTGTCTCATTTTGTGTTTTCTGATTTTCCGTTATGAATAGATTTGGGTTTTGCATTTGGGAAGGGATATCACAGAAGTAAATGGTGCCATGTCTTCTTAGTGCATTATGTCAGGAAGCGTATGATGTTTTGTTTCATTACTGATGACGTTAACCTTCATTACTTTGTTAATATGGTCTATGCTATGTTTCTCCACTGTGAAAGTTAAATATTTTGTACTTTTATTAATTAGTAATAAGTATTTTGAGAAGAGCTAATTTGAGACTCTGTATATATCCTATTCCTCATCCAAACTTCACCAGTGGGCTTGGTATCCATTCATTCTTTTCTTGTTTTTTTTTTTTTTTAAAGATTTTTATTTATTTATTCTACAGAGATAGAGACAGCCAGCGAGAGAGGGAACACAAGCAGGGGGAGTGGGAGAGGAAGAAGCAGGCTCATAGCAGAGGAGCCTCATGTGAGGCTCGATCCCATAACGCCAGGATCACACCCTGAGCCGAAGGCAGACGCTTAACCGCTATGCCACCCAGGCGCCCCCCATTCATTCTTTTCTGCATCAATTATCATTATCCTGGATTGAGCCAGAGGAAACTCCCTTCAGTCTGACTCCTGGGCCCTTTTGATGTGTCCATATTGTTCTTTGGATGCTTCCTTACTTCCTGTCACGGGATGTTCCAGGTTCATCCTGTATTTTCCTGACTCTAGTCGTGGAATCAGCCTCCCCTCTAAGGAGCATTGTTTCCTTATAGCAGAAAATGGTATTTATAAATCAAGATTATGTCACCATGTATACTCATTGCTACTCAGGTGGCATTGATTTTGGGCTCCCTCTGGACAGAGCTAGGAGCTTTATACATATATATGTATATGCATACATGTATGTAATGACTGTATGAAATGTATATATATTTTACACATACACATTTATATCTATATATGTTTAACTATATTTGTATATAAAACTGTAAGTTTATACTGATGCCTCAATTCTGCCAATACCATGACGAATGTGACTCCAGTTATCCCTAGTACAGTTACTTATTTGACCTGTATCCCTGTTGTAGCCAATTTCCCAACCCATAGACCTTCTCGACCCTGGTTCCACCATGCATACGGCCACGTGGGCTGACTTGCTCCTGGTTCCCATGGCTACATTTTAAAGTAACATTTAACTGCGTTTTTTTTTCTTCTTTTCCTTTATTGTCCAGGTCTTCCAAGATTTGCCAGCCAGCCAGAACCTTCTTCAGTTTATGCTGGGAACAGTGCAATTCTGAATTGTGAAGTTAATGTAGATTTGGTCCCGTTTGTGAGGTGGGAACAGAACAGACAGCCTCTTCTTCTGCATGATAGAGTTATTAAACTTCCAAGTGGAACACTGGTTATCAGCAACGCTACTGAAGGAGATGGGGGACTTTATCGCTGCATAGTTGAAAGTGGTGGGCCACCAAAGTATAGCGATGAAGCTGAATTGAAAGTTCTTCCAGGTATTCGTTTATTACCAGGACTTGTGGTTTTATGTTTATTAATGAATAAAAATTGTTCTGTTAGAATTTCTTTTTTAATAAACACTGTTAAATATGTGGTGTGACAAATTAATGTCAACATAAGGAGTCTCAGTTTCTTTTAGGTAGAGAAAATAAGAAAATGTGCCAGAAAGATTCACTCTTTAGTGAATACATGAGCAGAGATTTATGAAGTGATCAAGTGTATTTAATATGTATGGCATTCTTCTTGGCCAAAGACACACTAGGTCTGTGTCTTTTGTCAAGCCTCTCTCTGCTCCTTCCCTGGACGGGATACTTCACGTAGTTAGATCTCTTGTCAGAGTCCGAGACTCATTCGGGCTAGTTCATGTAAGGGATGGGCAACGTGGTGACTAATACGGCAGCTCTGGACACACTGGTAAGCAAGGTTCTTGGATCTTTATAGCGCACCCCCATTTAAGGGTAAACTCAGCTCCTTCTTCCCTTTCTTTGTGGGTTCTCACTCTCTCTGCCCCTGCTGGCTCTCCTCCCCTGTTTCATGTGTCTTTTCTCAGCTGTGTAACTTCTGCTCACTCGTAACTTCCTCTTCCACATTGCTTATTACAGTCCTGCTAGCCTCTTGCTGTCTGCTGGCCTTTCAGCTTCCGTTCCCACTGCTGGGTGCCTGAGTCCACATTTCTTCCTTCAGACCTGACTTCATGAATATAATGGGGCCATCTTTACATTGTTTGGGCACGGTTTTTATATACAACTACTTCATAGGCTAATTTTAGTCTGTGGGTTGGCTTGCAAAGTGAGACCCGTGTTGTGAGCAGCGGTGCTTGACAGGGTTCCTCATGGGCTTTGAACTGATTTTTTTTTTTTTAATGCAGTTTCTTTCTTCGTCAGCATCATCCATGTCTTTGCCATTCCTGTCCCTGTGTATTTTCAGCTCGGCAGCCACAGTTATTTTTTAAATGTATATTAGATTGTAAAATGAAATAAAATGTATATTACATCATGTCACATCTTTGCTCAAAACCTAATGGTTTCTCGTCTTAGAGTAAATGTTAAAGTCCTTGGCCTGTAAGGCTTTGTGTAATCCTAAGGCCACCTTCCTCCCCATCTCATCTGGTACTCTCCTCTCCCTCACTCTGTGATTGTGGCCACCTCATGTTTCCTGAGCACTCCAGACATTCTTTTGCTTTGGGGTCTTTCTACTTGCCTTTTGCTTTGCCTGGAATCCTCTTCCATCAGATATCTGCCTGACACCATCTTATTTCTCTGCTCACGTATCATTTCATCGTTGAGCCTTCCTTGGCTACTAAATGTTTAAAACAACAATCTTCCATATCCACCCTGGTACTTTCCTCTTTCCCCCTTAATATTACTTCGGAACATATCCACTGTCTGACATACCATGTCTTTTATTTCTTGTCTCTCTCCCCAAGTTGTATATAAGGTCAACAAGGGTAGGGAATTTTGTCTGCTGCCAAGAATGGTAACTGGCACATAGACGCCAGTAAATATTTGTTCAGGTGTATTTGTTTCTATCAAAATATGATTAAATTTAGCTAAATCCCTATGGGGGAAAAAAGAGAACTATGTCTTCCAGCCTACTTCCTGACTTGCTTTTACATGGCAGAGGTCCTGTTTCTTCTCTGTTATCTGGGTACCATTGAAGCAAATCCTCAAAACCAGATCCAAGGAAACAAGATTTTCGGTGTCAGAGAATGAATCACCACTCAATATCTGAAACAAAAACAAAATACTGGATGTTTTCGTTACTGATATGAGGGAAAACCATAGTTGTTAAGCACAGTCTTCTTGAATAATGCACTGCCTATCTCATGTAGAATTTTGGGGAAGATGTTATTTTTGGTGTGTTGGTTAAGAGGCAAGAGTGGGTTGATGTCAGCCATAGAAGCATGTTTTATGGTTGGTTACAAAGGTGAGAGCGGGTTAATGTCAGCTATAGAAGCAAGTGATTCCACTGCTGAATGGCTAACTTTTAAACCCTGAGGCTTTTAAACCCACTCATTGGCTGGCTTTCAAAGGCATGTTCCCTGAAGCAAGCTGTCAGTGATCTATTAGACAGTGTTTACTTGTTTCCATGGCTATAGCACTGTCATTGATTAGTTACACAAGTTTAAAGCCAGCCCTGGTGGTTGTTACCGTGGCTGTAGAACATCTTTTCCTGAGAGTATGGGGACAAGAGTCCTATCTCTTTACCTGAGAATGGTCTTTTTTTCTCAAAACAGAACACTGGAAATACCACTTCATCAAGTAGAGAACCCTGTCTTCTACCCGTTAGAGTGTGTCCTTTTCAGATGTCCATAAGAGGGCAGCTATATAAAGTGAACACACACAGTGGTAGCCTAATAGTTGTACCATTATAAAAATCAAGGGATTGACAGGCTAAGTGAATAAGTTAGAGATGAAACTCAGAAAGATTTTCAGAAGTAACACACAGATGTAGGGATGTAAAGGAAACCTCTTATGATATCCCTCTGAATGGAGAGGATGCTGTTAAGAGTCCTGAGCTTGCTCAGTCTTTTCTCTCTTTGTACCACTCATGAATCACTTGCTTTATTCAGTCTTTTAATGTGAAGGGGATTCTTGCCAAATGTCCCTCGGTTGACCGGTATGCGCCTTGAAGTTAGGAGCTATAACTTCTACGTTGTTAAGGTCCCCAGAGAGCCTGGCACGATGCTGTACACGTTAAAGGGATTAAAGAAAAATGTTTGCGAATTTATTTTTTAAAGATTTATTTATGTATTTTGGTTGGGGGCAGAGGGAGAAGGAGAGGGAGAATCTCAAGCAGACTCCCTGCTGAGCACAGAGCCCAAAGCAGGGCTTGATCTCATGACCCTGAGATCATGACCTGAGCCGAAATCAAGAGTCACACGCTTAATCGACTGAGCCACCCAGGCGCCCTGAAATGTTTGCTGATTTAAGTGGACTTTTCTTGTGTCACTGTTACTTAAAATATTTTTGTTATGTAAAGCCACATAGGGCGCCCGCCTGGCTCTGCTGGTAAAGCGTGCAGCTCTTGATCTTGGGGTCATGAGTTCAAGCCCCACATTAGGCATGGAGTCTACTCAAAATAAAATAATAAAGCCACACAGACTGAACAGGAATTTGCCATTCCTCATCATTAGTGTAGTAAAGTGCTTTCTTAATTATTGTCTTTTACTTTTTAATTTTTTAGATCCTGAGTTCACTTCAAACTTGGTATTTTTGAAACAACCTTCTTCCTTAGTCAGAGTCATTGGTCAGAGTGCGGTGTTGCCATGTGTTGCTTCAGGACTTCCTACTCCAGCCATTAGATGGATGAAAAATGAGGAGGCACTTGACACAGAAAGGTAATGTCGTCTGCCTAAAAGCCTTTTTCAGCCTGAGCCTGAGACTTGGTCTCATCTAATTTGGGACTACTGCTTAATCATGAAAAAAATGGTTATCTACTTTATTTTTATTTAAGCACATTATAATGTTCATTTATTATTCTTGAAATAGTTTATATACTATATATGATTAGGATGTTTAAAGGACAAACTGCTTTCAAAATATTAAGGGGTAATTATTCCATTTATTCTTTCTGAGCTGCAGTATGCTTAGCTTAAGGCCTCGAGACCTCCTTCCCTAAGTTGTTGCAGGAGTTTCTGGTCTTGACTAGCCTGAGACTTCTCATTCCTTTTCATGAGCATTTTGTTGATAGTAGTTTTTTCCTTTATTCTAATAAAAGAAAATGTATTCCTCATCCTTCTGTTTTTGCCTTTTAAAATCATACCAGATTTCTTGTATGATCATAAATTCTTCCTCTTCCACAAAAGCCTTTTCTCTTAACATCAGCCATCCTGTCATCCCTCATGACTTATGTCATAGGTACTTGACATATATAATGGCTGCTTTGCTCTCTTGTTTTCTGATAAAGGAACTGAGGTAGTGGTGGTGGTATTTAGGTATATTTTGTTTCCAAAGCAAAGTTATTTTGTGTGTTGTAGAATGGTTAGTATCGTCCTTGGCCTCTATCCACTACATGCCAGTAGCACTCCCAAGTTGTGACAACCAAAAATGTTTCTGGATGTTGCCAGATGTCCCTTTTGTCCCCAGCTGAGGACCACTGTGGCAGAGCAGTGCTGTCCAGTAGAAGTATGATGCAAGCCATGTATATGATGCAAGCCATTTTATCTAGCTAGATAAAAAAAAAAACACTAAGATGTAACACACATTACTAAATACAATAATAATAATTTATATGATGCATCAGTTAAAGTGAAACGTCGTTCTACCAAAACAGTAAAGTTGTGGTTAATGTTGCTTCAACGTTTACATTTAAATAAAAATTAAATAAAATTCAGAGTTCAGTTCTTCAGTTATTCCAGCCACATTTCAAGTGTCAGAGGCCACGTGTGGCTAGTGGCTATTGATTTGGACTGGGCAGGTCTGAAGATTCCCAACTGAGTATCCAAAGTAAGCAGACAGTCTTAATTTGTGTACTTAAGTAACTTAAGACCTGGGAAAGGGTAACTCGCTAGTTAGCTTGATCAACCTTCAGTGATAGGTGGGAGTGATAGAATGCACTAAAGTGTTTCATTGGCAAAACTGATGGCATCATCTCCAATATCACCTCTTTCTTTCTCAGCACCCATCCAGTCCCAACTACTTCTGTCTGTATTTTACTCCCTTTCTTCCCACTCCCTTTCCCCAGCTAAATATTATGCAAAAGATTTATAAGGCTTCAAGGGAATATTTAAAACTTATGCTAACTGAGACATAGGAAACCTTTAAAAAGTAGATAAAATGAAGCTCTCTTTGAGTAAAAATTTAAATTGGCTACATGTTAGAACAAAATCTTTATCAGGAGTAGGAAAGCTGGGGCTCCTGGGTGGCTCAGTTGGGTATACATCCAGCTCTTGATTTCAGCTCAGGTCATGATCTCAGAGTGGTGAGATCCATCCCCACATTGAGCTCCACACTCAGTAGGGAGTCTGTTTGGGATTTTCTCTCTCTCTCTCTCCCTCTTCTCCTGCTTGTGCTCTCTCTCTCTCTTTCCCTCTCTGTCTCTCAAATAAATAGATTTTAATTACTTTTTAATTAAATTTTATTTATTTGAGAGAGCGTGAGTGGGGAGAGGAGCAGAAGGGGAGGGAGAGGAACAGGCAGACTCTGCATTGAGTGCAGACCCTGACATGGCTCAGTCCTAGGACTCTGAGATCATGACCTGAGCCTAAACCAAGAGTAGGCTGCTTAACCACCTGAACCACCCAGGTGCCCCAGAAATAAATAAATCTTAAAAAAAAAAAAGGAATAAGAAAGCTGAAATAGGCTCTTTTTAAAGTTTTTATATTTTATCATCATTGAAGGACGTTCTGAAGATACATAATGATAGGAGTTTGATTTCTTATGTAAGAAAAGTGAGGATTACTGTGATTCTTGTTTGCTTATTCAGTAATTATTCAACAAATGTTTATTGAATGCCAATTACATTAAGCATATTGTAGGTACTGGGAACAGACTAGTGAACCAAGCAGAGTTTTGCTGTTATGAATAGAGTTTTGCTGATATCCTAGTGGGGAAGAATCAGACAGTAATCACTTAAACATATGAAAGTTCAGTTTATGATAAGTGCTATGAAGAAAATTAAGACAAAAGTATGCCAGGGGTGCCAAGAGAGGTAGAGGTAGGATTGCTATCTTCTATAGAGGCAGGATTGGCTATTCCTTCAGTAAAGTGATTCTCATACTGGAGTCTAGATGTGGGGTGGGGTACATAAGTCATGGTAGAAATGTTACATATCTTCCTTTTATGTTGCATAAAATTGTTACATTCAATTTTATCCAAAGATATTTCTTAAGGGAAATGTTTTTTAATGAAATCAAATGTGGATATATCATGGCTAGTAATATTCCTCTGAATTTGAAGGACAATTCAGAAGACTTAAGACTGAATAGACTGTTTTCTACTTGAGTTGTCTAGGCTTCTGAATACTTGGGTTACATGGTAGAAAAGTCTGAGAAGCATTGCTTTGGTATAGCACTGTCTCAGGAAGCTTCACAAGCATACAGGAGGAGAACAGTGTTTATGGCGTTCACATCGGTATTTCCAAAACCTAGCATAGTGTGTGGCACATAATGGGGTAGGGAGAGTGGTAACCAATATTTTTTGGTCTGAATGTAGCAAAGGAGAATCAGAGGGCTTCGGGTTATATATAGGTAATTGCTCAAAAAATGTCTGTTTCTACCCGTGCCTTATGAGATATGCAGATGGGCCTTAGCTAATAAATTATTTAAACCCCAAATTTGAAAGAAGTTTTGACATTGGAAGAAACAAATGGCTAGAAATCTAGATAGTGCTATTCTGGCTCTGGTAAAAATCTTAAATTATTAGACATCCTTCTCTATTACTAATCCTAAGGCCTGTTTGAAAATGAACATTTTAAAACATTACCTGGGAGGAGCTAAGATGGCTGAGTAGTAGGAGGACCCTAGGCTTGCCTCTTCCCTTGAACACAGCTAGATAAATATCAAATCACTCTGAATACCCAAGAAATTGATCTGAGGACTGACGGAACAAACTGCAACTAGAGGGAAAGAGGCCACAGTGTAGAAGGTGGGAGGTTTGGAGATGTGATTTGGGGGAGAAGCAGATCACAGGTGCTGCAGAAGTGAGGGAGCCCTGATCACGGAGAGAGGTGAGAGAGAGAAAGAGGAGTGCACAGGGGATCGCACAAGGAAAATACTTCCCCAAAGTGGGAAAACTAGAGGGGCTGATTTCTGTGAGTTTTTACAACCAGCGAGGCTCAAAGATTGGAGTTTTAGAGGTCCATGGCATGGGTAGTTTGGAGCCCTGAGGGTACTGCAGTGCTCCTGTGGAGAAGGAGGGCAGATAGGCCAGGGGCAGGTGGTGCAATCTGAGGATCCTCTGGAGTGCACGGGGAGAGACGATTCCCCCTTCTTGGAGTGCATCTGGGAGAGATGGCACTGCCTCTGTGGGGACAGAAGAGCCAGCAGGTGCCATTACCTCCCCTGCCCCTCAGCATAGGTGCAGAGCTACCTGCAGAGGGTGGCTAACTTGGATATTGCTCTTTGCTATACTTCACTCCGAACACCACACCTCTGTGCTTTTGTGCAACTGCCCTTCTGGGACAAACCTGAATCAGTCCCAGTGCAGTGAGACCTTCCCCCAGAGGACCAGTGGGGGAGGCCGCACCAGGTCCCAAAAGTTTGGAGTCAGCCGGCCTGCCTGGGATAGAACATGGGTGCGCTGAGCTGCCAGGCAGGCAAAAGGCCTGGATGCAGACGGGGTGAAGGCAGTGAGCTGAGGGCCACCTGGGACACATGAGGGGAGATTGTTCACTCTTCTGGTAGGGCTTCCCAGACAGCGGTGGGCACGAACTGCCCTCTCTGGGGACAAGGGAGGGGGTTGGTGCCACTTCTCTCCCCTATACCTCAGCATAAACTAACTTCAGTAAGTAGCACAGTGCCAGCAGTGGCAGCCTAATCCAAGCAGCCTACACCAAGTCCCACCCCACTGCACCCTGCAGGTGCTGCTTTTTGCAGGCAAGTGTGCCTGAGAACCGAGCAGCAGGCCTCTCCCCCAGAAGACCAGCACAAACCCCCCTGCATGTACCCAGTCTACTGACCATAGAGCTCTGCAAAGCTTCAGCTCTAGTGGAAATAGCATTAGGTCTCTCTTGACAAGCAAACAGACCAGAGCACACCTAGTTAAAAACCACCACACTTTGGCCAAGGTCCAAATACTCCCCGCTGCAGGCAAGGAGAAACTCTGTGGAGGACTGACCTGAGGGAAAGAGCAGCCAAAACATAGCAGCAGAGTGTACACAGCATACTCCAGAGACATTTCCTGAAACGCCAGCCCCTTGACAGTGTAAAACCTCTTCTTTATAAAGCCATTACTCTTAGGAGCAGGAAACAGAACATTCTCGCTTTCCTAACACAGAGAAGACAGGCACCTACCATAATGCCAAGATGGAAGAATTCATCCCAAAAGAAAGAACAAGAAAAGGGGATCTAATCAAAACAGATATAAATAATATGCCTGATCCAGAATTTAAAGGGACAATCATAAGGATATTAGCTGGGCTTGAGAAGAGCATAGAAGACACCAAGGAGTCCCTTACCAAACAGAGATAAAAGACTTAAAAACTAGTCAGGCCGAAATAAAAAATCCTATAATCAAGTTGCAAAGCCAACTGGATGTAATGATCATAAGGATGGAAGAAGGAGAGGAATGAATAAGTGATACAGAAGATAAAATTATGGAAAATAATGAAGCTTAAAAGAAGAGGGAAAGAAAAGTATTGGACAACGAATGTAGACTTTGGGAATATAATGACTCCATAAAGTGCAATAACATTTGTTGTCATAGGAGTCCCAGAAAAAGAAGAGAGGGGAAAAGGTGTAGAGGTTTTACTTGGGGGAAATTATAGCTGAAAACTTACCTGACGTGGGGAAGAAAACAGACATCCAAATCCAGGAAGCGCAAAGAACTCCCATCAAAATCAACAAAAACAGGCCAACACCAAGATGTATTGTAGTTAAATTTGCAAAATATAGAGATAAAAAATCCTAAGAGCAACAAGACAAAAGAAGTCCCTAACTTACAAGGGAAAACAAATAAGGTTGAGAGCAGATCTAGCCACAGAAGCTTGGCAGGCCAGAAGAGAGTGGCATGCTGAATGGGAAAAATATGCAGATAGGAATACTCTATCCGGCAAGGCTGTCATTCAGAATAGGAGAGATAAAGAGTTTCCCAGACAAACAAAAACTGAGGGAGTTCATGACCACTAAACCAGCCCTGCAAGAAATATTAAAGAGGACTCTTTGAGTGGGAAAGAAAGACCGAAACCTTCAAAGACTAGAAAGAAACACAGAAAATCTCCAGAAATGACAGAACAAGTAATAAAATGGCACTATATTCATATCTATCTATAATCACTCTGAATGTAGATGGACTGAATGCACCAACCAAAAGACATAGGCTATCAGAATGGGTAAAAGACAAACAAACAAAAAACCAAGACGCATCTATATGCTGCCTGCAAAAGAGACTTTTTTTAGATCTAAAGATACCTGCACATTGAAAGTGAGGGGATAGAGAACCATTTATCATGCTAATGGACATCAAAAGAAAGCCAGAGTAGCAGTACTTATATCAGACAAACTAGATTTTAAATTGAAGGCTGTAACAAGAGATGAAAAAGGGCATTATATCATAATAAAAGGATCTAACCAGCAAGAAGACCTAACAATTATAAATATTTATGCTCCCAATTTGGGAGCATCCAAATATGAATAACAAACATAAAGGAATTCATTGATAATAATACAATAATAGTAGAGGACTTTAACACCACACTTACATCAACAGACAGATCATCTAGGCAAAATCAACAAGGAAACAATGGCTTTGAATGACACACTGGACCAGACGGTCTTAACAGATATGGTAAGAACATTTCATCCTAAAGCAGCAGAATACACATTCTTATCGAGTGCACATGGGACATTCTCCAGAATAGATCAGTACTAGGTCATAGATCAGACTTCAACAAGTACAAAATGATTGAGATCATACCATGGATATTTTCTCACCATAATGCTATGAAACTTGAAGTCAACCACAAGAAAATATTTGGAAAGACCACAAATACATGGAGGTTAAAGAACATCCTACTAAAAAATGAATGGATCAATCAGGAAATTAAAGAAGAGATTAAAAAAATACATGGAAACAAATGATAATGAAAACACAATGGTCCAGAACTTTTGGGATACAGCAAAAACAGTCATAACAGGGAAGTAAGTAGCAATACAGGCCTATGTCAAGAAGCAAGAAAAATCTCAAATACGCAACCAAATCTCACACCTAAAGGAGCTAGAAAAAGAAGAATCAATGAAGCCTAAAGCCAGCAGAAGAAGGGAAATAATAAAGATTGGAGCAAAAGTAAATGATACGGAAACACAACAGCAGAACAAATGAATGAACTCAGGAACTGGTTCTTTGAAAGAATTAATAAAAGTGACAAACCCCTAGCCAGACTTATCAAAGAAAAGAGAAAGGACCCAAGTAAATAAAATTACAAATGAAAGTGGAGAGATCACAACCAACACCACAGAAGTACGAACAATTATAGGAGAATATTATGAAAAATTATATGCCAACAGATTGGGCAATCTGGAAGAAATGGATAAATTCCTAGAAACATATAAACTACCAAAACTGAAACAGGAAGAAATAGAAAACTTGTACAGATTGATAACCAGCAAAGAAATTGAATGAGTAATCAAAAATATCCCCAAAACAAAAGTCCGGGGCCAGATGGCTTCCCAGGGGAATTCTACCAAACATTTAAGAAGAATTAATACCTGTTCTTCTCAAACTGTTCCAAAAAATAGAAGTGGAAGGAAAACTTCCAAACTCATTCTACAAGGCCAGCATCACCTTGATTCCCAAACCAAAGACCTCACTAAAAAAGAGAATTATAGGCCAATATCCCTAGTGAACATGGATGCAAAAATTCTCAAAGAGAAGACTCCAACAAAAATTGCTAGAACTGATACATGAATTCAGTAAAGTCACAGGATACAAAATCAACGTACAGAAACCTGTTGCATTTCTATACACCAATAATGAAGTTTCAGAAAGCAATCAGTGAATTGATCCCACTTATAAATAATTGCAGCAAAAACCATAAGATACATGGGAATAAACCTAATCAAAGAGATAAAAGATCTATACTCTGAAAACTATAGAACACTTACAAAAGAAATTGAAGAGGACACAAAGAAGTGGAAAAACATTGTATGCCCATGGATTGGAAGAACAAATATTATTGAAATGTCCATACTACCCAAAGAAATCTACACATTTAATGTAGTCCCTATCAAAATACCAACAGCATTTTTCACAGAGCTAGAACAATCAATCCTAAAATTTGTATGGAACCATAAAAGACCCCAAAAAGCCAAAGCAGCCCTGAAAAAGAAAAGCAAAGTTGGAGGCATCATAATTCTGAATTTCAAGCTATATTACAAAGCTGTAGTCAAGATATTATGGTACTGGCACAAAAACAGACACATAGATCAACGGAACAGAATAGAAAACCCAGAAATGAACCCACAACTACATGGTCAACTAATCTCGACAATGCAGGAAAGAATATCCAGTGGGAAAAAGACCGTCTCTTCAACTAATGGTGTTGGGAAAACTGGACAGCAACATGCAAAAGAATGAAACTGGACCACTTTCTTATACCTTACACAAAAATAAATTCAAAATGGATGAAAGACCTAAATGTGAGATAGGAAACCATCAAAATCCTAAAGGAGAACGCAGGCAGCAACCTCTTTGACCTCGACAGTAGCAACTTCTTACTGGATATGTCTCCAGAGGAAGGGGAAGCAAAAGCAAAAATGAACTGTTGGGACTTCATCAGCATTAAGTGGGGCACATGATGTGTTGAGCACTGGGTGTTATACACAATTGATAAATTATTGAACACTACACCTGAAACTAATGACATACTGTATGTTGGCTAATTGAATTTAAATAAAAAAATTTTTTTTAAAAGATGAAATCTTCCTCACAGTGGAGGAAACAATCAACAAAACTAGGATGCAAGCTTCAGAATGGGAGAAGATATTTGCAAATGACATATCTGATAAAGGGTTAGTATTTAAAATCTACAAAGAACTCATCAAACTCAACACCCAAAAAACAATCCAGTTAAGAAATGGGCAGAAGACATGAGTAGACATTTTTCCAAAGAAGGCATCAAGATGGCCAACAGACACATGAAAAGATGCTCAACATCACTCATCATCAGGAAATACAAATCAAAACTACAATGAGATATCACCTCACAACTGTCAAAATGGCTAAAATTAACAACACAGGAAACAACAGGTGTGGGCGAGGATGTGGAGAAATGGGAATGAACCCTCTTATGCTGTTGGTGGGAATACAAACTAGTGCAGGAAAACAGTTTGGAGGTTCCTCAAAAAAGTTAAAAATGATCCAGCAATTGCACTATGAGGTATTTACCCAAAGGATACAAAAATACTGATTCTAAGGGGCACATGCACCCTGATGTTTATAGCAGCACTATCAACCATAGTGAAATTATAGGAAGAACCCAAATGTCCATCAACTGAGGAATAAAGAAGATGTGGTATATATATATATATATACACACACACACACACACAATGGAGTATCACTCAGGCATAAAAAAGAATGAAATCTTGCCATTTGCAATGATATGGATGAAGCTAGAGAGTATCATACTAAGTGAAAAAAGTCAGAGAGAGGAAAATACTGTATGATTTCATTCATGTGTCTAATTAAAGAACAAAACAGATGAACATGGGGGGAAGAAAAAGAGAGAGGGAAGCAAACCATAAAACAGTGTCTTAACTATAGAGAACAAATGGAGGGTTGCTGGAGGGAAGGTGGGTGGGGGATGGGCAAGATGGGTGGTGGGTGTTAAGGAGGACACTTGTTGTGATGAGCACCAGGTGTTGTATGTAAGTGATGAATCACTAAATTCTACTCCTGAAACTACTGTTACACTATATGGAATTTAAATAAAAATTTGAAACAAAATAAATAAATGAATAAATTTTTGTGACCATTAAAATAAATAAATAAAACATTACCATGACTTTTGTAACTGTCTTAAGATTGTCTTAAGAATTACGTAATCTTTCCATCAAATTTGTTCAGATCCAAACCAGACATAGCTATTGAAGGAGGGGTAGTGGAGATGTATCCCATTCATTGAGTAGTTTCATTTTAAAGAGAGAAAATCCAGAAAATACAAATGCTAAAGTGCAGAGCGACTGACTGCACAATGTAATTTACTAACCATGTGATGTTTTGTTTTGGCACAATGATAGATCAGAACCCAGCTGCAAAGGAAAGGTTATAGTTATAAAAATGCTTAATGTATTATAATTGACAATAGTGGAAAAATTAGATTATTTAAAAAACAAGTGGAGGAGTAACATTTCTGGGAAGATGGAATAGATGTGTTTTTCCCTATTCTTCCCACTACTAAAAACCCCAGACGTTGTATGTAAAACAAACTTAAGAAGACTCTGGGGGCGCCTGGCTGGCTCGGTTGGTTAAGCATCCGACTCTTGATCTCAGCTCAGGTCTTGATCTCAGGGTCGTGAGTTCAAGCCCTGCATTGGCCTCCATGCTAGACATGGAGCCTACTTTAAAATAAATAAGTAAGTAAAGAAAGAAAGAATGAAAGGAAGGGAAGGAGGGGAAAGATGGGAAGGAAGGAAGGAAGGAAAAAAGGACTCTGAAAAGTGGAGAGAGGAAGACTGACTGACTAGAGATGTTGGGACCCAAGGAACAACATGATGGTGAGTTCCTTGGCTTTTGTTTTTGCCTCATATATCCCAACTTGAGCTGAAAAAACTGCCAACCTGAAAATGCCAACAGGCACATTCAAAAAAGGTCTTAACAAACATGTGCTCTCTCTGGCTACAGCAAGGGGAAAGCATATAAGACAAAAAGTGTAAGACTATAATCACTCCTACTTTAACCAAACACTACGGAAGAAACTGTGACCCCACCTTTATCCATGTGAGCAAAAGCCAAGTGGGAAGGCTAGACTGCCACCCTCACCAGGTTGTAATGAGATCCTACAACCTGTATGGTATCAGAGGCTAAATAGGGAGCCAAAACTTCATCTCAGCCAGGCAGTATCAAGGCAGTATCAAAGCTGTCTCTTTCGCTTGTTAGTAGAAACCACATGGACAGCATGGACTTTTATCCCATCTGGTAGTGAGACATTTCTTCTCTTCCCTGCGGGAGTGCTATTAAAAGAGGCCTTGTAGAGAGTCAGAACTTTCATCATCATGTAGTATTGAGGGCCCCCCTCTATGGTGTCAGTGGACACCATGTGGGGAATGGTAATGAGGTGTTCCTGCTGCACCAGCCAGAGGGCAGTTGAATCAGTGAAGTTCTAGTGAGGAATCAGAACTCTCAACCCTGTTAAAGAATAACGAGGAATCCCCATCTCCCCTTGGGTGTTGAAATGAAGACTGAGTAGGTAACTGGACTTCTTCCTCCATCTGACAGTAATGAAGTGGTACCTACCTCCCCCTTCCTCTAGAGCAGCATCAGAAGAAACCAGCTAAAATGAAAGGTTTAGTGAGATCCAGTCTCATACCCCAAATGTCAGATTTTAATTTAAAATCACTCATCATACCAAGAAACAGGAAGATCTCAAATGAGAAAAATCAATAGATGCCAGTACTGAGATGGCAAGTTTTAGAATTATGTAATATATTTTAAAGCAGTCACATTAAAATGCTTCAACAATTACAAACACACTTGAAACAAATGAAGAAAATAGAATATCTCAGCAAAAACATAGGAAAGTCTCCTCAAATAGATTTAAAGATCCAAGTAGAAAATTTTGAACTTAGACAATAAAAAAAAAAATAAGTAGATAGGCTTAGCAGTAGATCGGATTGGACAGAGGAAAGAATCAGTGAACTAGAAAAAAAGAAGACACAATGCTCAGTATTAGGACTGAAGCAGGAGATGCTACTACAGATCCTGCAGGCATCAAAAGGATAATAAGGGCACACTATAAGCAACGATACACATGTACATGCACATGGAAATTTGATAGCTTATACAAAATAAACCACTTGTTCCAAAACACAACCTACCACATCTAACCCAGTATGAAGTAGATAATTTGAATAGGTCTCTGTTAAGGAGATTGATTCTGTAATTTTAAAACTCCCAAAAAAGAAGTCTCCAGGCCCAGATGGTTTCACTGGAGAGTTCTAATGTTTAAAGAAGAATTAACACCAGTTCTACACAATCTCTCCAGAAAATAGAAGAGAAGGAATTCTGATACCAAAATCAGACAAAGGTAGTGTAAAAAAGAAAACTACGGGCCCAACAGGCCAATGTCCTCCATGAATATAAACATAAAAATTCTTAACAAAAGGGTGCTTGGGTGGCTCAGTTGGTTAAGCGTCTGCCTTCATCTCAGGTCCTGATCCCAGGGTCTTGGGATTGAGCCCCATGTCTGGCTTCCTGCTCAGCAGAGAGCCTGCTTCTCCCTCTCCCTCTGCTGCTCCCCCCTGCTTGTGCTCTCTCTCTGTCAAATAAATAAATAAAATCTTAAAAAAAAATTCTTAACAAAATATTCTAGCAGATAGAATTTCGGGGTGTGTGTGTGTGTATTCACGTGTGTGTGTGTATAATACATATGTATGTATATTTATATACCATAACCAAGTAGGTTTTATTCCAGGGATGACTGACTCAGTATTCCAAAATTAATATAATCGACCTTATTAACAAACTGAAGCAAAACCTACATGATCAAATTGATAGAGAAAAAGCATTTGACGCAATTCAGCACACTTTCATTACTTTAAAAGACCTTCAGAAAAATAACTTAAGAACATATACAGAAAACTTACAAGCTACCATTGTATTTAATGGTGAAAGACAATACTTTCCTCTTAAGATCATTAACTAGTTGAGGAAATTCACTGTCAGTGCTAGAAGTTCTAGCCAGTTCCATAAGGCAAGAAAAAAAAACCCACACAGATCTAAAAGGAAGAAATAAATAGTCTCTATGTGCAAATGATATGTTTGGCTACAGAGAAAATCCCAAGGAATCCACAAAAAAACCTCTTAGAACTAAGAAATAAGTACAGCAAGATCACATGATATAAGATAAACATAAAATTCAATTGTATTTCCTCAACATCACTCATCATTAGGGAATTGCAAATCAAAACTGCAGTGAGTATCACCTTACATCTGTCAGAATGGCTTAAATCAAAAACGCAAGAAACAGCAAATGTTGGTGTGGATATGGAGAAATAGGAACCATAGAGCAGTGTTGGTGGGAATGCAAACTGGTGCAACCACTGTGAAAAACAGTACGGAGATACCTCAAAAAATTAAAAATAGAACTATCCTATGATCCAGTAATCACGCTCCTGGGTATTTAACCAGAGAATAGGAAAACACTAATTCAAAAGGATACATGCACCCCTATGTTTATAAGCAGCATTATTTAAAATACCCAAGATATGGAAGCAGCCTAACTGTCCCTCAATAGATGAATGGATAAAGAAGATATGGTTACACATATACAAAGGAATATTATTCAGTTATAGAAAGAATGAAATCTTGCCATTTGCAGTGACATCGATGGACTTAGTATAATGCTAAGGGAAATAAGTCAGAGAAAGACAGATACTGTATGATCTCACTCATATGTGGAATTTAAAAAACAAAACAAATGAGCAAAGGTAAAAGACAAACCTAAGAAACAAACTCCTAACTATAGAGAACAAGCTGATGGGTTAGCAGAGGGGAGGAGAGTGGGGGAAGGGTGAAATAGGTGATGGGGATTAAAGAGCACACTTGTCATGATGGGGAAAAAAAAAAGAATCTAGGTTATAAAACAGAAATTAGGCACCAGGAAATAAGACTGGGTAAATTCAGACCAAGGCAAGAGAGGAAAAAGCCAAGCCAGGGTAAGCCAAGTATGTTTTGAGAAGAGCAATTCAAAGTCATTGAAGACAAGAGATAACCTATTACCACTCTTAGTTTCTCTTCCCTAAGACTGCTCTAATGCCAAGTCTCATTGAAGAAGAATTAAGACAATTTTAGTCCTTGAGAATAAGGAGGAGGAATGGAGAACATTCCTGGCCACTGGGAACAAACTGGATGGCCATCCTTCAGAACTGGAGGAAAACTGCCCAAGGAGATCTTGGCTCTTTATAATGAACAAATGCTCAGAGACAACTTTATGCAAAGGACTTTGCATTTTTGGAATTCTTGTTTATGTAGCAATTCTAAGCATATAAGTGTGTATCTTTCCAATTAAAAATATTTTTGTAGGAAAAGATACAGATGAATGGACCATGAAGAAAAAATCATTTGTATTTCTGTATACTAGCAGTGAGCACGTAAACACTGAAGTTACAGATACAATAGCATTTACAATCACTCACAAAAAATTAAAATACTTACGTTAAAAATCTAACAACTTGTTAGATTTGTATCGATTTGTATACTAAAAAGTACAGATGCTAATGAAAGATATCAAAGATCTAAATAAATAGACCTACTATGTCTTTGGTTTGGAAGACTCAGTCGTAAAGATGTCAGTTCTCCAAATTGATACACAGGTTAACTCAATTCCTGTCAATGTCCCAGCAAGATCGTTTGTAGATATAGACAAGATTATTCCAAAATTTAGATGGAAAAGGAAAGGTACTGGACTGTGTGGCATTGATGGGGGGATAGTCACATATATCATTGGAACAGAATAGAGAATGCAGATTTAGACCAAACAAAAATTCCCAACTAATTTTTGATAAAGATGTAAAAGCAGATCAGTGGAGGAAAGATAGCATTTTTAACAAATGCTGCTGGAGCAGTTGGGCACCCAATCATAGACAAAAAATTGAACCTCAACCTCTGTCTCACACCTCATATAAAAAATTAACTCTTGGACTTAAATGTACAATGCAAAATGAAATTTGAGAAAAGAAATACAGGAGAATACCGGGACCTAGGGCTAGGCAAAGAGTTATTAGATTTGACACCAAAAGCACAATCAATAAAAGGAAAAGTTGAAAATTGGATTTCATCAAAATTAAAAACTTTTGCTCTGTGAAAGACCCTGTTAAGAAGATGAAAAGATAACTACAGAGCAGAAGAAAATATTTGCAAACCACATCTTCAACAAAGGACTAGTATTTAAAATGTGTAATTATCTTTCAAAACTCAGCAGTACAAAAGCACATAATCCAATTAGAAATAGGCAAAAGAGATGAATAAATGTTTTACTGGAAAAGATAGAGAGATGGCAAATAAGCACAAGAAAAGTTGTTTAACATAATTAGCCAAGAGGGAAATGGAAATTAAAATCACAGTAAGATGTTGCTACGTACCCATCAGAATAGCTACGCTTTGTAAAAATTGACAGCATCAAATGCTGTGGAGGATGCGGAGAAAAGGGATCTCTCTGACAGTGCTGGCAGGAGTGTGGAAATGGTACAGCCACTCTACAAAACTGGCAGTTTCTTTAAAAGCTTAACATGTTGCAACTACCCTATGTCCTAACATTAACACTTTTGGGCGTTTATCCTGTAGAAATGAACTTCATGTCCACACACAAGTCTGCGTATCTGTATTCACAGCAGCTTTATTCATAATGGCCCCAAACTAGAAACAGCCCAAATGTCCTTGAATGAGCAAATAGTTAAACTAAGGTATATCCATACCGTGGAATTCCTGCTAAGCAATAAAAGGAAGGAACTATTGATAAATGCAACAACCTGGATGAATCTTTGGAGAATTATGCTGAGTGAAAAAAGCCAATCCCCAGAGATTATATACTGTATGATTTTATTTATATAATATTCTTGAAATGACAGGATTACTGAAATGGAGAACAGATTAGTGATTGCCAGGGGTTAATGAGGAGGTGGGAGTAGGAGGAAAGAGGTGTAGCTGTAAAAGGACCAGATGAAGGATCTTTGTGGTGATGGGAATGTCAGTATTCTGGGTGTGATGTTGTACTCTACAAGGGTACCATTGGGAGAACCTGGGTAAAGGGTACGTGGGATCTCTGCATGTTATTTCTTTTTTTTTTTTTAATAATTTTTTATTATGTTAGTCACCATCCTTAGTTTTTGATGTAGTGTTCCATGATTCATTGTTTGTGTATAACACCCAGCGCACCATGCAGTATGCGCCCTCCTTAATACCCATCATCTCTGTGTTATTTCTTAAAACTGCAGTTACGTCATAATAAAAAGTTTAATGAAAAAAAAAACCAGGAGAATATCGTACCCTTCTTTTCCTGTTGTTTTAAAGGAAGAGATGTCCTTTTGACTCTAGGTCTTATTACTTTCCATTTTCTCCAGCACTTTAATGAATCTTTTCAGATTTTTTCCTGTCCATTAGCTCCTTCTCTTTTGCCTGTAAAAAGGCTTACCTCTCTCTCACTCAAATAACAACACACAAGAAACTAAATTAAACAAGCAAATTTCCTTTTGTTTTTCCCGTCACACATACTACTTTGACCTTAAGAATCTTCCTTGACATGTGTTTCTTCTTCAGCTTCTCTACCTAACGCATCTACCAGATCTGTCATGGAAACTCCCAACTATCTGTGAAAACCACCTTATTCCAAGCTACCATCAGCTGTCACCTCAGTTACCACAGGACTCTCGTGTTCTTCCCGTACTTACCCTGGCTTCGTTCCAGATACATCGTCACAGTCCTGCCAGAGTGATCTTTTCTTTCCTTCTTCTTCTTTTTTTTTTTTATTATGTTCAGTTTGCCAACATATAATACATCATTAGCTTTTGATGTGTTCAACGATTCATTAGTTGTGTATAATACCCAGTACTCATCACAATCTTTTCAAAGCTCAGATCTCATGACATCATTGTCACCTCCCCACCCACTTTTACAAATGTTTAATGGATTTTCATTGTTTTTAGGTTAAGGACTCAGACTATTAAGATGACTTTCAAAACCTTGTGTGCTCTGGTTCCATCCTCATCTTTCTCTCTCTCTTTTCTCTCTTAAACTTAGCCACACTGGTTATTTTCAGATCCTGAAGCACGCTGTGGTCCTTTCTGCCACAGTTCTCTTGAATATGCTAGTCTTTCTTTCTGAAATCTTTGTCTCCTCCTCATCATTAGTTAGCTCCTTCTCATTCTTCAGATCTCTGTTCAAGGGTTACTTTGGTCAGAAAAATTTCACCTCTAATTTCCTGGTAGGTTCTTCTGGAATAGTGTTTTGTGGAATTGCCATCTTTCGTGTGTCTTTCCCACTGAGCTGCATGGGAACACTGGTTGTGTTTTTGCTACCTGCCGCGTAGAGGCACACCAATGAATGTTTGCTAACTGAGTGGATAAATCCCTCTCCTTACCTTCTTCATCCATTGTTTTTAAGAGTTGTCAATACTTTTTGCCTTCTTTGTAGCTCTGTTGTTATTGCCAGAGTTCATCTTTTTCTCTTAAATTCTGGACCATTACAATAATTTCACAATCAAACTTTCTGCTTCTGGTCTTTTCCCCATTCCTCTTGTCCTCCACCAAATCATGTGATTTATCTCCTTCAAGGCCTTCCCCTTGGCAAAACAAACAAACAAACAGTCTCCTTAGCACATCACAGTCTCCTTGACCGACCCCTGACTGCCCACGGACACACTCACATACTTGCTTTGTCCAGCAACACTCAACCTAACTTGGGTCCAATGACCATGCTTACTTTTCACATATTGTTCCTTTGGCTTATATCTTTGAGTTTTGGAGTTCTAAAGGCTCGATTGCCATCTTACTATAAGCTATCACATCATCATGTGAACAAGTTGAATGAATTCTGCCAAGCTAACAGCCTTTCTTCCTCCCAGGCTTCTTTTAAGGGAGTAAAACTGGTTCCATTAAGAAAGATTGACTTCTGTACTGGCACTCAGTTATGGCAAATATGAGGCAAAGCAAGTATCAGGAGTACTTTTTAGTCTAATTATTAAGTAGAAATTACTATATCTCAGTTCAAACGTACCATACCAACGAGTATTTCAAATGATGTTTCCCTCAGCTGGGTATCATGTATATATTGCTGATTTTCCACTCGTGAGCATTGTTTTCCATTTCTGAACATTAGTAGTAATTTTGTCTAAGGGTGAAATAGAGGATTTTAAATTTTGTAAATTTTTCTTACTTTGTGAGGCACGGAAACCCTGTCTTAACTCTCCGTTTCATCCTAGTAGCTCTTGCTGCATTCCATGATATGTTTATTGCTTCTCTGTCTCATCCCGTTAAATTGGGATTTGAGGTCTAATAGAGATGATTCAAATTAGAAGGCCACTTGATGAAGTTGAGTCATGATCTTGCAGGGTATTTCATAGAGAAGCCACCAAACCTGATTCTGGTTTTCCTCTTTCTTTGTCCAGAAACTTAATCTTGTTTATCAGATTCAGGAAGCTTAATGACTCAGGTTCACAGTGTACTGAAATTTAAGCCAGAATAGCTCTTTACTTACGACGGGAATTATAAGTGTGGCACTGTTTGAATAGTCATTTCCTCTCTTTTTTCCCCATCAGGAATTCTATATGAAAAGCCATATTTTGTGTTGAGCATAGATACATATAGGAAATGTGACACTATTAAGATTTGAGAGAAAAATTTGCCTGTGAAAACCAGTTTAGACATAGAATCTCAAAATAAAAAAAAAATTCTAACTCCACAAACCAAAACAACTAAACTTGTTCACTTTATAATAACTTGATGAGAATATTGATTTGTGATTTTTTTCCTTAATATTATAGGATCACTTTACTTTTCTTTAAATATTCTCTTTAAAAGATTTAAATCACTATATCGATTTGGGTTATAGTGGTCAGTGTCCTTGTCGATAATGGCGTGATAGCGGGTTCTTACCGGGTAACCACACCCAGGTTGCTGTTCTCTGGCAACTGTGTTCTCTCCCTTCCCTGTCCCTTTTTCTCCCTTTCCTAGCCAAGCCACCATAGGAAACTTTCAGTAGGCATCGTGGCCCCACAACTTTCTGTTTCTGATCTGACATTTTACCGTCTCCAGTAGTCCTCTCCATGTGGTGTAGCTATAGTAAGAGTGACTCTCAGATTGATTCCGGACTTCGAAATTAAATCATGTGCAGAAAAACTGGGCAGAGTTGGGAGGCAGGGATGGATTGTGGGGAGTGGAATTGGTTACAAAAGTAGTATACCTTTGAGAATAATTAGACGTGTTTAGAGATGGGGCGCCTGGGTGGCTCAGTCGGTTCAGCATCTGACTCTTGATTTTGGCTCAGGTCATGATCTCAGGGCCGTGAGATTGAGCCCCGCTTTGGGCTCTGCGCTGGGCGTGGAACCTGCTTAAGAGTCTCTCTCTCCCTCTCCTCTGCCTCTCCCCACCCCAAACTTGCACACTCTTTCTCTCTCCGAAAAAAAATAAGGGTTAGGGAGAATTCATTGTAGCATTTTGATTCATATTTGTGATATTTATGCATGTGAAATATGAGCAGAGTAAATTGGACTAAATTCTGCTAATTTTGTTAGTCTCTCTGTAGCCATATAAATAATAATGCTTTTTAAGTGTTTTTTTCTGTTTTATATGGAGACTTTCTCAGGTATTATTTCCCTAGTTCTGAAATGTGTCAATATTTTTTTTATGCAGCTCTGAGAAATTGGTGTTGCTGGCAGGTGGTAGTCTGGAGATCAGTGATGTTACTGAGGAGGACGCGGGGACTTATTTTTGTGTAGCTGAGAGTGGGAATGAGACAATTGAAGCTCAAGCAGAGCTTACAGTACAAGGTAGGTGGATATTCCCCGTATAAATAAATTCTGTGTACTTCGTGGGTTTGCTGATTGTTTAACAGTAAAGTAGAAGAGACAATACACCATAATAGTTAAAACCCTGAGCTTTATACCAGATTGCTTAGGTTCAAGTCTAGGTTTTATATTTCCTAGCTATATAACTGTAGGAAATTTACTTGACCTCTCTGACCCTCATTTACCTCACCTGTAAAATGGAGATAACAAGAGTCCTTACCTCCTTGAGGTTGTTTTAAGGATTAAAAGAGTTAATATTTAATAAGCTCCTGGGATATGTGACTAGAATAAGATAAGAGCCCAGTAATTATTGATATTATCTGTAGTAGTATTATGGGAGGCTGTGTTCTGGGGCATCTGGAAGGTTCAGTTCACTTTTCTTGTCTCACAGAGACTTTTTGTACTCTGACCCAGAACCTGTTATCTCCTAAGCATTGATGTTCCCTCCTTTCAGAATAGATCAGCCAGGATGGAATACACGTGTCTCTGAATGTGACATGGTCACCTCTGATAATTTGATGATTTATTTCTTTCTGTTCAACTAATGTTGGTCATCACAGCATCTTCCCTTACAGGCTCTCTGATTTATAAGTCAGAGAAAATGAACAGGGCATAATCTCTCCTTTATCTCCATGCCCCTTGCCCTTCCTCCATATTGAAATGTACCCTCAGAGGAATATTTGCTATCTCTCCCATAATTTGTATACACCCTCATTTTATATGTTTCAACTAAAAATTTTTAAGACCTTTTCTGTTACTTTCAGGAAAATCGGACATTGCTTGGATATGTAGAGGTAGATTTTGGCTCATGATATTCATTATTACCTTGTCTCAAATTGTATTATATTTGATAGAATACTTCCTGATCTGTGGTTTTGGGTTATTTCATATTTTTATGAAAGTTTGTTTCTCTTGGCTTACTGGTGGGTTTCAGAGTAGGAAGTATGATAGCCACATTTATACTTCCAGTAGTCACCAGAGGACTCAAATTTATGTTGTTTTATATATAATATATATATTTTAAGCGTGTTTATTTTTGGTAAGCTTTGCACCCAACATGGAGCTTGAACTCACGACCCCGAGATAAGAATTGCATGCTCCGGTGACTGAACCAGTCAGGTGCCCCTCAAATTTGTTTTTGATAAGAATTGAGGAATAGACTGCTTGGGGTTCTTCTATGTTGTCAAAAGCACAGAATGTTTATGTTCTCTTGCTATGTGTGGATGGATTCATAATCTCTGAAAATCAAAAGAGCAAGCCTTAGACTATAACTGTTACGGTTAATTACATAACTATTGCCTCACCTGCACTCTACCATTATTCTTGGCTAGGTGGGAGGTTCACTATGACCAGCTGTAGAATGACTGATTTCTATTTCTATTTTATTTATCTATTTATCCAGTTTATTTCTTTACCTCTCTGTGGGTGGGATCGTACAAGTAAAATATTAGTGAACTCCATCTTATTTGGTCCCTGTGCCTCCCTTACTAGATGTTTTCTCTGTTTTTACCATTAGTCAGATTCTTGGCCTAACACTCTCTTCCATTTCTACCTGTGCCTCAGCCTCCTCCACTATAAAGTACCTTGTTATTAACCTCAAATGTGAGGCATAGTGTCTGCCATACATGTCAGTTGCATTTGTCCATGTGGTTGTTTTCTGCTTTTTAACTTTTATTTATTGTATGGAATTGAATTAAAACTCTTCTATTAACTTATTAACTACATTTTTTTTAGTTGTAAGATAATACATATATCTTACAGTTCGCACCTAGTTCCATCTTATCTGTGCCTAGAGAAAGTGCTCTTTAAATGAGTACATTCTAGAAAATTGAGGGAAGAATAAGAGTAAGGAAACCTAGATATTAAAAAGTACCACAGATCTTCTCTAATTAAACAGCATGGTATTGGCCCAAGAGTAGGCAACCAAAAGGAGTCAAATCCAGCTGTTACAAGTAATTATGGAACATAAAGTATTATCAAAGTGGCAATTCAGTTCAGAGAGAAAAAACTTTTATAAAGGATATTGGTACAATAAATTTTCAAATAGGAGAAATTAAAGTTGGTCAAAGTATGAAAAAGTGAAGAATATATGGGTTTAATGTTTGTATTATCTGTGCTGGAAAAGACAGTCTCAGAAAGAATAGGAAAGAGCATGTCAAGCAAAAACCATCAAATGTTGACAACATACACATTTTTTTTAAAGTTATATAGAAGAGCCCCTATAAATAATGGCTAAATGCAAATGATAGACTAGAAGAAAATAGTTGTAACACATAACTGAGAAAGGGTGAGAATCCTGAAAATACAGAGAGTTTCTAGAAACTGATGATAAAAAAAGAAATAACCTAAGGAAAATTGATAAAGAATATGAATAGGCAGTTCACAAGGAAGGGTTTATTAGCTGTTTGCATTCCTTTATCGGCAGATAATCAACCATACTAGTAGTGAGAAAAATACAAATTTAAAAGATATCATTTTTCCCAAACATTATATTGGCAAAAATTGAAAAGATTTTGACTTCCAGAGCATGTGATGGGATGTTGAGAACTGAAAATTATTATTGATAACATCTCACCAGTACAGAATAGATCAAAAACATTACCTCCTTGCATAAGAACTAGGAAGATCGGTAGGAGAAGAAAGGGATAAAGAAAGGGGGGTGGTAATCAGAAGGGGGAATGAAGCATGAGAGACTATGGACTATGAGAAACAAACTGAGGGCTTCAGAGGGGAGGGGAGTGGGGGAATGGGATAGGCTGGTGATGGGTAATAAGGAGGGCACGTATTGCATGGTGCAGTGGGTGTTATACGCAACTAATGAATCATCAAACTTTAAATCAAAAACAAATAAATAAAAATAAAAAATTTAAAAAAACACTACCTCCTTGATACTAGATATTGTATTCCTCAATGAATTTATTTATTTGTGAGAGTGAGAGAGAGAGCTTGAGAGTGGGGAGGGTCAGAGGGAGAAGCAGACCCCCCACTGAGCGGGGAGCCTGATGCAGGGCTCAGTCCCTGACTCCGGGATCTTGACCTGAGCTGAAGGCAGATGCTTAACTGACTGAACCACCCAGCGCCCCTTGTTTCACATTTTTGAACTGGATTATGAGTGGTTGAAATTGAACAAAAGTTCTACACCATTGATAAAGAAAATAGTTTCTAGGCTGGTTTGCATTTTCTGTCAAACTAGTCCCAGCTGTTGACTCCTCCACCCAAGATGAACTCTGCACAAACTAGAGGAATGAGAGGGAAGTGTGGGGAGATGAAGGCTCTCATGAATCTGTATGTGTTTATGGATAGGTGGAATATGTGTGGGGGTGGTGGCTGTAGCCTGGGACTAAGGACTGCATGAGGAAGCAGTGAGAAAATAGATTGAAAGGCTATTAAGTTCTATTGTGTTTTCTCTCTGGTGTTGCCTTGATACTGTCTTTCCCTCCCTGTTCTTTCCCCACAGAAATGAGCAGCAGTGGTCCAGGCCTCCATGATTATTCAAAAGATGTGCTAGGGCTCTTATGGCATATAAATGGGTGTGTCCTGACTAATCACCTGTGGGAGATAACTACCTTTTTTCTCCCCTGCCAAACTCCCATTGGTGTGTTTCAAACCTAGGAAGATTCTGTGCCCAGTGTTGTTTCTCCCTGAGTTCAAATGAGAGGAAATGTCTGTGGAATGCCCAGCAAATTGGAGTGAACAGCAGTATTTCTAAGGTCGCTGGGACTCTTTGCTCTGGGGCTCTCTTCTTAATTTCACCAGGTTGGATATAGTTAGGTCCGGTAACCATATATATTACTAGACAGAGTGACTGGTTCCCCAGAAAAACATTAGTTTATAGCCAAACTAGTCACCTGAATAGTACAATTACTCTCAAAGAAAGAGAACTAAGTGAATAACATATACCATCTGATGATGGAGAATTTTTGGAAAAGATTGACCAAGAATTAAAAATACACTTGACAAGTATATTTCAGAAGATTAGAAAAATATAGAAATACTATGCAAAAACAAGAAAACATATCTGTAGAACCAAGTAGAAATATTAGGTATGAAAAATGTAAAAATAAAGACTACAGTAGACTGGATGATGGTTGAAGGTGTACAGCTGATTAACTCATGAGTTGGAAGATGATGCCGAAAAACTCTGAGAAGGCAGCATTAAATGATAAAGAGAACACACAGAGTAAAATCTAAGAGGCATGAAAGTTAGATGTAGATTTCCCTCCAGGTAAATAGAAACCCTAGAAGAGAGAACAAAAAGGGAGGAGAAAATATTTGAAGAAATAATTAAGATCAGTTTTTCAGAATTAAAGACTAACGGGAGACCTAGTCTGAAAGGGCTTAAAGGCTTCTGTGTGTGAGTGGGAAGGACAGCCCACCCTTGGACCCATATAGTGACAGATAATATCAAAGACAAAGACAGATTCTAAAAGCTTCCTGTGACAAAGAGCAGATCACTTACAAAGGAACAAGAATTAAATCGCACCTAGTGTTGATTTTGAGAGATCTGATTTTAAGAGGAAAATGGAGTAATGTTTTTAAAGTGTTAAAGGAAGAGAACATTGAATCTACATGGAATTTATATTCATCCAAGATGTGAGTTATAATAAAAATTCTCATCATATAAGGCCTCAGAAGGTTTGCTGTACAAAGATACACACTGAAAATAGTGTGTTTTGGAATACACACTTAAGAAGAGACACTTCCAGGAAATGCTGCAAGAGATATAGCCCTCAAATTCTTTGGCAGTCCTCCTAATGAGTAGTGGGGTTTATATCCCTTGCCCTTGAATCTGAGTGGGCTTGGAGCTATTTGCATAATGGCAGAAGTTGTGTCATATGACTTCTGAGGCTTATAAAAGGCCATGCAGATTCCTCTTGGCTCTTTTGGAATTACCACTCTCTGGTCACTTCTTGGGATCTCCTTCTCAGAACCCAGCTACCATGCTGTGCAAAGCCCAAGCCACAAGCCACTTGTAGGTGCCCTGGTAGACAGCTCCACTGAGCCCACCTTGGAGGGCATCTAACCAAGGGACCAGACATGTGAATGAAGAAGTCTCCAGTTGAGTTGGGCCCCCAGCTTTCTAAGTCACCCCCACACATTCAGGTTTTTATAGACATTGGATAGCACAGATAAGGCATCCCTGCTGGGCTGTCCTAATTCCTGACCCAAGGATCCGTGAGCATAAGAAAATGGTGGTGATTTTATGCCACTAAGTTTTGGGCTGGTTTGCTATGCAGCAGTAGTAACTTGGGAAAGTGCAAAAAAGTTTTTAAAAGGCTAGAATTAAAGTAAAATATGTTAATGATAACCCAGAACTAAAACTTTGACCATACCAAGTATGGGGATAGAATAATATACGCCATTTGATGGAGAATTACTGGAAAAAAGTAACCAAGACTTAAAAATAAGCATGATAAATAAATATATTTCAAGATATTAGTAAGCATTAGCAATATAATTGTATTTATAGGATACTGCACAAAACAAATGAATAAACTGGTTTTTTTTTAATAGTGCCTGTGAAACAGTTACTAAGATATACCACATACTGACCATAGAATATTTCTTAGCAGATTTTAGTAACTTAAAAAACTGGTAACTTGAAGATCTCATGTTTAGGCATTAAGTGAATCGCTTTGAAATAATCCATGAGTCAGAAAAGAAATGATGATGAAAATTAGGAAATAGTTTGAACTAACAGAGATATGACCTATCAAAACTTATGGGATGCTTAGAAAAGATTTATAGCCTTAAGTACAGGTATTAGAAGAGAAGAAAGTCTAAAAAATCAGTGACTTAAGTATCTACCTCAAAAAGCTAAAAAAAAAGAAAAAGAATCGCAAACTTACCCCAAAGAAAATAGAAGAAAGGAAGTAATGACAAGGCAAAATTAATAAAATAAGAAAAACCATTCAAAATAGAGCGTTTCAGCAAAGCCAAAAGTTAGTTCCTTGTAAAGCATAACAACGTTGATAAACACCTGACAAGACTTCAGTGCAAGTCTTGACAAAAGTCTTTATTTAGACGAAGAGTGTGCAAACTACAGCTTATAGAGCAGATCTGCTTGACTGCTTGTCTTTATATAGCCTGTAAGCTAAAAATAGTTTATGCAGTTTTAAATGGTTAAAACAGGAGAATAATAGTGATTGTATGAAAATTTTATGAAATTCAGTTTTATTGTCCATAAATAAAGGTTTTTTTTTTTTAAAGATTTTATTTATTTAGTTGACAGAGATAGAGACAGCCAGCGAGAGAGGGAACACAAGCAGTGGGAGTGGGAGAGGAAGAGGCAGGCTCATAGCGGAGGAGCCTGATGTGGGGCTCGATCCCAGAACGCCGGGATCACACCCTGAGCCGAAGGCAGACGATTAACCGCTGTGCCACCCAGGCGCCCCCATAAATAAAGTTTTATTGGCACACAGTCACATTCATTTATGTATTGACTGTGGCTGCTTCTGTGGAGTTGAGTAGTTGTGACAAAGACCACATGACCCACAAATTCTAAAGTATTTACTCCGGTCTTTTTCAGAAAAAGTTCCAACTCTTGATGTACACTCTGTAAAGAACTCTTACAGATCAACAAGGTCAACAAAGACAGATAAACCAGTAAAAAATCATCAAAGACTTGAGCTGCTAACTCACAGATCTCCAGGTGGCTACTAAAGTAGTTACCATCATTCATTTTCTGAGATGTGTAAATAAAAGCCACAGGGAGATACTACTGTATTCCACCAGAGTGGCTAAAATTAAAGAGACTCATAATAGCAGATGTTGGTTAGGACGAGGAACACTCCGATGGACCGTTGTTAGGACTCTACATAGTGATGTAATCACTTCAGAATATTGTTTGGCGAAATCTACTGAAACTGCATACAAACATACCTTATGATACAATGGTGGTATTCCTAGGAGTTTATGCACCAGAAACGTGTAAACATATGCATCAAAAAACACACAGCAATGTTCTCACCAGCTTTATTCACAGTGAATCAAAACTGGAAACAGTTAAAACATCCATCAGCAGTAGAATGGGTAAGTGGTGTTCTAATCCTACAGTGGCATGTTATCAACAGTGAAAGTGACAGACCGTTGCTACATTCAACAACATGGATACAACAAACACCACTGAAGGAAGGAAGCCTGTCACAAAAGAATACATACTGTATGATTCCATTTTTATAAAGTTCAAAAATAGGCAGAACTAATCTATGGTTTGAGAAATCAAGCTAGTGATTACTTTTGGACAGAGGCCGGGTAGTGACTGAATGTGGAACAACAGGACCTCTGGTGTGTTCTGTTTCTTAATCTGGATGGTAGTTAAAATAATTGAACCTGTACTGTTCATGTGTGTCACATGAGGTCTTTTCTTTTTTATTCTTTACAGATAAGAAGTTATTATGTACAAAAAAAAAGTTTGGAAAATTTTATTTTGAACTTTGTCCCATAACTAAAAGTATTTTCTTTTTCAAATGAGGGAAGCAGTTTATGAGAAATAATTGGAGATTATATACAGATACACACACAGCACACATATATAAAGTGTTTATATAGTTATTTCTATATATATGGTCATACCTATCTGACTTCTGTTATTTTTTAAGAAGTTATAGCCACAGGAAATGCCATAGTGAGTGTTAATGCAGAAAAAGGTTATAAGTTCATTCTTCATCTGTTAAATATTTCAAATTTATTGTTTTATTGTTAACTCCTGGGATTTCTACACATGCTGTGACGTGAATTAGCCCATCATGTATTTCCTGTCATCTTAGATTGCCGATAACACCCATTGGTCATGAGTTGTTTTTTTTTTTTAAAGAGGAATTTTTCCCTTCTCTTGCAACAGTCATAACAGTCTGTGATACACACTCCCTCCCCCACTCCACTACCTCCCCCACACACAAAAAAAGAAGAAAATTTTCCATTTGTTTCTTGGGGGATAAGTTGATAAATTCTGAATTGGCCACCTCTTTGACTTTGTCAATACTAATAACAAATCTGTCACTGATTCTGTGATCTTTCTCTGAAGTCGGAGCCTAATGTCATTCTACATTTACCCTTCTACTCTGTCTGATCTCTATTTACTTTAAGACATTGATCTCACCTTTTCTGCCAGTCTTCTGCTTGATTTCACTTCCTTTTAGTTCATGATGCATTACAGTAGTCTGCTGTCATTTGATAGAACTCTCAGTTCTTGATAGACGTAGGAAGAGATCTCTTTATGACCTTCTGCAAGTGTCCAAGCATCTCATCAGAGGGGCATAGGGATGCTGGCTGGCAGGGACAGGAAGAGACAAGGCCTCCATAGGCACTGTAGTTGACCTTCCTGCTGGGGAAGAATCAGACTTCCTCTCTGGGTGCTGGGAAATCTGCTCTAAACATTTGTAAAGCTGGGACTTTTACCACCAGTTATGAGGTCACTGTAAGGAGTAACTGAAAAAAGCATTCGCTTAGTAAAGTTCCTGGGACCGTGTAATTCTGTTCTGGTTATTGTTATGGCTATTTGTTTGTATGTGGGGGGGGTTTTTAAGATTTACCATCTTAAAAAAAAAAAGTATTCTCAGTTCTCTTGGCTTAGGATAAAATAAAGTCCTTATAGTGTATGTATAAAATATAACCAGACCCTTCATATAAAGGCAACTTTTTCATTGTTAACTGAGAAGCAGGGTAGTTAAGAGCAGTCTTTGGACCCAGCGTGCTTGGGTCTCATTTCTGTCCCTTACTTAACTATGTGAACATGGGCAAGTTATGTAACTTACCTTTGTCTTAGTTTATCAGTTCAATAAGTTGTTATAAGGATTAATTAAATAAACTTCTGGCATTGTCCTTCCGGAACCTGGGATAGAAATGAAGGTCATCTTTACCAAACTACATAGAGTTTCCTGAACATACTATGCTGTTTGATAGCTCTGTTCCCCTGTATCCTCACGCCCTCAGCTAAAATTTTCTGATAGTCCTTCAAGATTAGTTCTAATCTTAACCTTGCTGTGAAACTTTTCATAACCATCTTCTCACCCTCAGGTAATTATGTTTCTCAAAATAGCTCTCTTTTGACCAGTAGTGTTTCTCATTGATTTGTTTATATGCCTATTCCCACTACTGCTGGACTGAGGTCCTTATCAACAGGGACTGGTATTGAGGTGTCTGGCTGGCTCTGTTGGTAGAGCAGGTGACTCTTGATCTCAAGGTCTTGAGTTCGAGCCCCATGTTGGATGTAGAGATTACTAAAAATAAATAAGCTTTACTATGATTTATCATAATATATTGCCAGCAAGTAATTATTGAATGAGTGAATGAAACTTCGTAGTGAAATTGTGAACTGTAACAACTGGAATGATTTGATGTTGTGGTTACTTTATTACTCATGTTTTCCTTTGCACCTTGTTTTTCATAGAGTTATATGTAAAAGAAATTTGGGTTAAAAGAATCTTCTGAAAGGTTATTCTGGAGGAAGATGAATCTTTACCCTAACTTATAGAATTGAGGCCATAATTGCCACAATCATATATATGATTATATAAATATATTATATATATATGTGTGTATATATATATACAGTGCTGTATCATCTTTATTAATTGCCATTCTTGACCTTTTGATGCCTCCCATAAGCCAACATAAAACTTTAACAAAAGTACCAAAGCCATTAAAGATGAACTTTTTTTCCAAATGGCTAGTTGAAAACCCTTATATTCCTTATTTGCTATAGTAGTTCAAGACTGTGTGCACTGAATCCCTTCATCTTTACTTCCAATCCCATGAGATGCTCCACTATTTTGCCTTGATAACACTGTATTATCCTATTTCTCCTTTTATTTCTCTGTCCATTCCTCTACTTTTCTTTTTTGAACATCTTTTCTCTAACATGCCCGTTAAAATATTAGTGTTCACAAAGTTCTGTCTTCAACCGACAGCTCTTTGTGCTCATGGTTTCTGGTGTGACTTACATAACGATAACTCTCAAATCCCGCGGGCAGACCCATTGCTGAGCATCAGATGTTTCCAGTTGCGCGTCCCACAGGTCCCTCAGACTTCACATGTCCAAAGTTGAACTTAACTTTCTTCCTTCAAAATCTTTCTCTGGTTTTCTGTATCTTAGTGGTGTTACTGCCCACTTTTTCCCTTGTGCTAGAAACACGGGGATCATTTTTGACCATTTCAGTCTTTTTTATTTTTTCCCACATCCAATTCAGATTGTCTTTCTCCTTGTCTTTACCCCTCTGGTTCAACAGTTCTCAGTCAGTCTCCTTCCTAGGCTACTTCATTAGTATCCTAACTGGTGTTTCTTGTTCTAACCTGGTTTTTCTTCAAATCCATTCTTCAGAATGGCAGAAATGAACAAAATCCTCCCGTTAAAAACTTGGAAAAATAATTGCCACAGATAAAAGTGGAACTTATAAATTAACAAGAACCAAACAAATGCCATTTCTCGGTTGAAAAAGGGGGAAAGAGAAAATTATCTATTTACAGAAACAAGATAAAAATGGAAACTTGAGCTGAAAAAGTTCAATTTCGTGAATAGTAGAAGAAACGCAAATTAAAGTAGCCCTTTTTTGGCTCATAGGTAGAGTTTCAAAATAATAATCTACTCTTGGCAAAATTACAGTAAAATGAGGATTCTTACACATTGCTGGTAGTAGTTCAAATTAACATAACCTTTTTGTTAGGGCAGTTTGGTAATATAATCAGAAGTCTTAAAATTTGCACATCCTTTGGGTTACAGTTCTGCTTCTAATAATTTCTTTTAATGAAATAATCCAGGATGTATGCAAAGATTTATGCATAGAAATTGCAAAGATATATATTTATTGGAAGGATACGTATTTTTAATGAGAAAAATTATGAACCATCTAAATGGCCAACAATAGGTGATTGGTAAAATAAATTATGTCCTACCCATATATCAGAATACTATGCATCTAACCAAAGTCATATTTTAGACTATTAAATGGCAAGATTAAATGATTTGAATATATTAAATAACATATTACTTGTGTCACAAAGTTATGGTATAAATTGGGTCATGTCTTTTGACTTTATTTTACAAATTACCACAAACTAATTAGCAAGAAGCCTTATATGTTTTCCTTTTGAAGTCTTATGTATAATTTTCAGAATACTAGATGTTTACTTATCTTCTAAATGTCAAGCAGAGAAAGAATTAGAGTCTGAGTCTAGAATCTGATCAGTCCAATATAGCAGTTGCTTCTTTTTTATATATATATAGATAGATAGATAGATAGATTTATTTATTTATTTTAGAGAGAGAGAAAGAGAGAGCATGAGCAGGGGCAGAGGTAGAGGGAGAGAGGGTAGACAGAGGGAGAGAGAATCCCAAGTAGACTCCATGCTGAGCACAGGGCCTAATGCAGGGCTCGATCTCACGACCCTGAGATCACGACCTGAGCCGAAACCAAGAGCTTAATCAACTGTGCCACCCAGGTACTCACTTTTTAAGGTATTTTAATTCAAGGGCAACAGCTAGCTTCTTAGAAACCCCATTTAGTTCTTTTGTTTGTGCTGTCCTTTCTGCCTAGAGCCTTTCTCTTTCTACCGTCTTGCCTGGCTTTCCTTAGCAATCTCTGAAATTAAATAAAATAAATAAATAAATAAAATAAATAAAATCTTTGAAAAAAAAAAAAAACACCCTAGATTGATGTGGAATACAGATGCATAGTTTCTGACCATGAAAATGCTGCAAAATAGAAGGCCATTCATATGCCTCAAGTTCCTGCCAGTTTGTTGTTTGTGCATTTGTCAAAGTGCAGCATGAGAAGAACTCAACGCTATTGTGCTTTTATGTTACCAAATGACCCTAATCAGGAGGAAGCTTTTTGGGACAAATAAGCGGGAATTGTGTCCTAGAAATGGTTCCCTGGTTTCTATAAGACCGCTAAGAGATCAGCATTGCACCTCATAGAAGGAATACGGTATGATGAAGAGAGCTATGTTTTTGGAGGCGTGTCCCTGTTCCCCAGTCTCTGGCCATGTAATCTTGCTAATTAATCCGTTTAACTGAACCTCATTTTTCTTATTTGTAAAGTGGAGATGAGCATGCCTTCTTCGATGTTGTAAGAAGGCTGCCTAATACAGTGCCTGGTGCTTTGTGGGCATTTAGTAGATGTGCACAGCTAATGTCCCTGGGGTTCAAAGAATCTTTTCTTTCTGTCTAAACCCTCTTCACTTGATTCTTTCTTTGATTTCTTTTTTGCCTACTTACCTAGATTCTACTTCGCTCTTGGTTCATTCAGATGGACATCTCAGATGGCATTCTGTTTTGGTCTTGTCACATGCCATGACCACCAGACAGCCTTGGCTCCAAGGGAGTGAGGCAGGCCAGTCACTCTCCGCTCTTAACACGCAAGCCAGCTCCCCAGGCTCTCACTCACGTCCACGCTTGCTGTGCTCCTGCTTGTCTACTCTGGCAGATTGGATGAAATATTAGTAAACATTTTTCAGTATTTATTTAAAGAACAAGAGGACAGCAATATGGGCAAAGTCATGCCTTTTCCAGCTCAGAAACAAGCGAGAAGGTTTGGCTATCATCCTCGGCATTAATCTACTTCCTTATAAGGTTATCTGTCTTGACCTCAGAATTTCAAGCTTAGCTTACTCATGTCTCTTATTCATTAATTTTAGCTGTCTTCTCTTGAATCTGTTATATATTCAGTCTTTTTGAGGGAATGTGTTCCATATAATACTATTTTATTTTACTAACCATTTCTTTTACTTCAAGGGGTATTATTGAATCTTCAGATTTGGTAGAGAGATCCATGCCAAAAAGAATTTTAGTAATTTTAGTCATATTGGCAGTAAGTATCATATTAAATATATTGAATCTCTTAAACTTCCCATTCTCTTGATTTTAGTTATCTTCCTCTTCATTAAAAAGATGATAGCCAGAATTAGGAACAGCAGGAAAAGTGGAGCAATTTTATGAACTAAAAAATGCCACCTTCTCATTAAAAATTGAATTCAGAAGCTCTGGAACGGTCAATAGAAAGATGATCTCCTAGTGGGAAGAACAGCTAGGACAAGATTCTTCTTCAGTGTAGATTTCTTCTCTGTTTACCCACTCCCACCCCCTACCATTAAGTGTTTGTTGATGATACTTTCAGGCAAACCCAGTTTACGGACAGGAACGGGATCTTGCCCCAACAAGAATATCTTATCAACACAGCAGTTACCCTCCATATATCTGAAAGCTAACTGCCCTGCATTGATCTAAATTCTAAGAATAGCTGACAAAAAGCTAAATGAAACTAAATCTGTTCTGCTTTTTCCCAATTCCCATTGTAATGATAATGAACACTTTATTGGTCTTTTTGTCCAGAGAAATTTCTAAAGGTGAGATCATGTCAGTGCTTTTCAAACTTTTTGTGTGTTGGGGGGTGGGGTGGGAGAGGCAAGGAACTAAAGAGCTTACTTTATAAGCAAGAAATGTAAAATAGATAAACATGGAACTAGTCCCATGGAAGCTGAGTAGGATGGGGACCGTCTCCATTCCTTGTGTTAATATTTTTCTTATCCGTGATTACAAACACAGTATTTCAATGACTAGCTTAAAAGTAATATCAGAGATATTTTTCAAGCAATATTTATTCAGTACTTAGTGCAAGTTAAACAGAAGGCAGAATCTAGTATTGCTGGAGACAGAATGGCAAATAGGATGCAGTCTTCATCCCCAAGGGTACGGTAGGTGACACAGTGAAGTAATTAGGCATTTCTAGCCCAGGGTGATAAAAGCTATACTATTGTGTGCCCACTTTGTCCCTGAGACTCATTCTTGTCTAGTTGATTTCAGTGATTCTTGCTCAGAAAGTAGAAGAAGAAAAATGACACTAGTTGTTTTTACCAGATAAAGTATTCCTTGAATTCTTGACATCAGAAATAATCAGCAGACTTTATTTAAACGTTGTTTTTTGCCATTTTCAACATGGATGAACCCTGAGGGCATTTTGCTAAGTGAAATAAGTCGGAGAAAGACAAATACCTTATGATCTTACTGATACATGGAATCTAAAAAAAAAAAAAATCAAAAACAGAAAAACCTGAATTCATAGATACAGAGAATAGATTGGTGGTTGTCAGAGGATGTGTGTATGTGTGTGTGTGTGTGCGCGCGCGTGTGTGAAAGAGAGAGAGAGAGAGAGAAATGGGTGGAGGTGGTCAAAAGTCACACACTTCTAGTTAAAAATAAATCCTAGGGATATAATGGATAGCAGGGTGACATAGTTAATAGTTAATAATACTGTATTATATATTTGAAAGTTCCTAGGGGCAGATCTTAAAAGTTCTCATCACAAGTAAGAGGTTTATAACTATATGTGGTGATGAATGTTAACTAGAATTATTGTGCTGACCATTTCTCAATAATACATATATCGAATCATTATCTTGTATACCTGAAAGTAATACAAGGTTATATGTCAGTTTTACCTCAATAAAAATATTATTTAAGAATGGCATATTTATGTAAAAGATAAAATTCAGTAATGATCACAGGCCTAAATTGTTTTCTTTTATAGTTTTGAAGCAGAATGTACATGGACAGAATTTGTCTTGTGAACTTTGAAATACTGAGAAATGATTACAGTCAGCTAGGTGGTCTGTGTCATTGTCAAAACCAAATCATTTGTCAAGATGCTGATCTTTTTTTTTAAAAAAAAATATTTATTTATTTGAGAGAGAAAGGATGCACATGAGTTGGGGGAGGGGCAGAGGGAGAGAATCTCAAGCAGATTCCCTGCTGAGTGTGGAGCCCAGTGAGGGGCTACCCATGAGATCATGACCTGAGACAAAATCACCAGTCGGACACTTAACCGACTGAGCCACCCAGGTGTTCCAAGTGGCTGATTTTTACCACCCATTTCTATCTTAAAATGATAGTAGCTTTTTTTCTTTCAAAACTCTTAATCATAGTAATTTCCTTATTGTAAGAGTGATGGGGTGTTGAAGAATATCTTTTTCCTAAGGAAAAAATCTTTTCCCATTTTTTCAACATTTCTGTGTGTTGGAAACATTTTATAAAAAAAAAAATTGAAGGAACTTTACAGCAAACACCCACCACACCACGTGGAGTATTCAGCTAACATTTTACTGTAATTGCTGTATCACATGTCTGTCACTCTGCCCATCCATCTGAATTTGTTGATGTTTTAGAGAAAGTGGCGGATGTACCCAAATACTTCAGTATTCGTATCATTAACTAGAGCATAATGTTTTGTTTGTGGTTCTTTTTAAATTTTTTCTTTTGAGGTAAGATTTATATACTGGGAAATGCACAAGTCTGAGTGTGCTGATAATGTGTTCTAACATATATGTATTCCTATATAACCAAAATCCCTATCAGGATGGAGAATATTACTGTCACTGCAGAACGTTCCCTCATGTCCCTCCCAGCAGACCCTCTCCTCACCACCCGGAAGGCACTGGCCCTTTTTCCCCGGGTGTATTAGTGTTGCCTGTTCCAAAGCTCCATATAAATGTAATCATGTCATCAGTTTGTCTGTTTATGTAAGGGTTCGTTCACAAAGTGTTGTTGCATGTATTAGGAGTCTGTGTCCTTTTGTCGATAAGGAGTATCCCGATTTTGCCTGATCTTTCCCCAGAGTGGGTGTACCAGTTTATATTCCTGCCAGCAGTGTATGTGAATTGTCTTTGCTCCACATGCTGGCCAGCATTGAGGGTCGTCAGTCGTTGTAATTGTGGTCATCCTGGTGGGTTTGTAATAGTATCTCTGTCTCATTTTAATTTGCATTTCCCTGATGATCAATGATGTTGAATATTTTATCGTCTGCTTATTGGTCATTTGTATCTTGCATTGTGAGATATTTTCTAAATTTTCTAAACAGTGTTGATTTTATATGTAGATGATGGATCTGTTTGTCAGTCATGTTAGAGAATTCTTTATTGTGTTAAGGAAATGTCCATTTATTGGTACCAGAGAGACATGGGAAATAGAAAAATTAGAATACCGGAGCGCCTGGGTGGCCCCGGTGGTTAAGTGTCTGACTCTTGGTTTGGCTCAGGTCGTGGTCTTGGTGTCATGAGATTGAGCCCTGCATCAGGCTCTGTGCTCAGCATGGAGTCCGCTTGAGACTCTCTTTCCCTCTCCCACTCCTGTCCGATAAATAAACAAATCTTTAAAATATATATTATAAAAATTTTAAAAAGAAAATTAAAAATTTTAATAGTAATTTCAGGCCTTTGCTTTTATGTGTCTTTAGAAATAGGTCAATTTTAGCTGTCTATCACTACTACTTCTGTTATTTTTGGATTTGAAATTTTTCTCCATATAGGTATTTGAATTTCTCTTGAAAAAGCAAAGGAATAATGTCAAATGTGCTATGAAATACTAGTAATTTACAATTCAATTCCAAATATGTTTGCCTCCATAGACTATTTTATAATATCTGTTACCTAGAGTAAATAATTAAATTGGCCTGGTATCTTAGACTTCATCTAATTGTAAGTACTTTTTAAAAATCTAATTACAAAATCTAATCACTACATTAGCAGAAGTAAAATACCATTTCCTCAAAACCCTTGAGAATTTTTTATTTCCATACTTGTGAGGTAAATTATTTGTGAAGCATTGGCCCTGAGCTCCAGATCAAAAAGAACTGCAGGTGAGAAATCACACTAGTGTTCAAGTGAGAAAATGGCATGTAAGCAGGTTATTACATTGGCCAGAGTTGTTATTGTCAGCCATGTTCGGGGGAGCATGACTGATTTCCAGTGATTGTATAACAGAATTATACTTACCATATAAATGCACTTTACATTTTGAGACTCTAAAAAGATTTAATAGATAAAGTACATGTTACAATACCTGACTCCCAGCTAATATTCCACAAAATTTAGTTCCCTGTTCTCTTACAAAGCTCTAGAGGACGTATTGTTACTAATCTACTGATGGATAAAGCTTCTGAAAGTCCCCAAATTATATTTTCCACTTCAGCCTTTTTCTTGGGATACTGAAAATAGTTGCTGCTGAATTTTAAAAAATTGGAACAGGACAGGGGAATTATGAGATATTTTATTTGCCAAGTAATTTTATTATAGTAGAAATATCATCAAACACCTTTTATGTTATTCACAAAATATAAGCTGTACTTTATTACTCTCACATTGTATGGGTATACCTGGTGAGTTCTTTAAGTATCTTGTGTATTAACAGAGTTTTCACATGCCTATGTCTTATATCCTTTGAAGGAACAGTAATTTCCCTAAAATCACAAAACATACTTGAAGGCAAAGCTAGAATTAAAAACCCAGAACTTCTGCTCCTAGTCGGGTACCCTTCAAGCAGGGTATGCCACTGCATGAGGGTCCTTACTCTCTCCCAGTGGTTTTTAAACATTTTAACTACTACAAATAATAAGAATTATATCTTATGCCACAATCCAATATATATATTATTGGAGCCTACATCTTTGTATTTTCTATATCTATAATCTCTATATAGAGATTATTATCTCCGAAGCAAATGTTTTACAAACAATATCTACTCACACTGCATGAGATGCACTGTTTTCTTTTCACCTCATCCGATCTCTTCCTGTTCCATATTTTTAAAAATTGATTTCACGAAACATCAATAGGTCAACTGTGATGAGGGAGTGGGAGTACTCTGCTCTGATGGGGAGGAGTCTTTTATCACTGACACTGTTGAGAATTGCTGGCACATGGAGGTAATAAAAAGCAGACCAATTGTAACTTCGCCAGTTTGATTATTGTTTCTAACCTCTGTAGACAGCGTCCTTTTTCTTCGCCTGTACCAGGGTCGCCTATGCCCACTGGACCGCCCTTGGTACACCAGTGGGTCAACAGTTTGAAAAACAAATATTCTGCTTTGTATTGAACTGCTGAAGCTTGTGATTTACTGAACTTCTAAGAACTAAAATGCTTATGTTCAACTGCTGTGTGGAATCTTCAAATAAATATGTTTTATTTTGCATATGGACCAAGTATACAAAGATTTTTCTGGGCTAGGCCAATTTGGAAAGTTTTCCTGAGTAGTAAGGAGTGAAAAATAAATATGCCAGTAGCAGTTTGATATATCAAGAACATGTTTAAGAACAAGCTTTTCATCTTTAGAGATGAGGAATTAGTTCAGAATTAGCTTAATGATCATTTACTGGGTTTGATTGGGTTTATTCTTCAGGGAACTGTATTCACTCATTTAAGGTTTCCATAATGAGATTACAAAATTATTTCTCCAGAATGTAAATTGATACTACAAATACAATTTTGTGACTTTTTAGGTTATAAGGAATAATTGATATTTTATATTCCCTCTGCAAAAGCAAAAGAAATCTGGAAAGTATAAAGAAGAAAAATAAAAGTCGCCTATAATTTCATCACCCACAGATAGCATTGTGGTTAACAGTTTATGTATTTCAAACTATTTCATGAATAAATTCATGTTTTTAAAAAAATGAAGTCATATCATTCATTCTGACTTTTGCATGTCTTTTTTATTCGGTATCATGGTCACATATTTCTGTGTCAGGACATACAAATATACATTATATATAGTGGCATATAGCCATCAGGAAACTTTTTTTTAAAGGACTAGATGATAACTTTTTTAGTCATGTGGGCCTTTTGGTCTCTGTCACAACTACTCATTTTTGCCATTGTAGCAGAAAAACAACTAAGGCTGTACCTAAACTAACAAGTGTGACTGTATTCCAATCAAACTTATATGTAAAAATGGAACATAATTTGCTGACCCCTGCTATGTAGTATTCCAGTGTTTGCATTTGTTTATCCAGCCCCCTACTAAAATATCTAGGTGGTATCTAGTGCTTTACTATCATAAATAACACTGCTGTGAACATCCTTGTACATATACATTTGTGTACTTTATCTTTTCGTGATAATTCCTAGGACGCTTATTGCTAAAATAAAAGGTATTCGTGTTTTAAATATTGATATATCTTGCGAGGTTGGCATGCAGAAAGGTTATTTACAAACCAGTAGTGTGGGAATACTGGTTTCACCACAACTTCCCCTGTATTGGAGCCATCAAGTTTTACTGTCTGCAAATAAAGATAGGAAACAATATTTTGCTTTTTAATTCATAGAAGTTTGACATCTTTCGCATTTTAATTGACTGTTTTTATTTTCTTTAATTGTCAATTCTCATTGGACGTTGTTTGAATTTTATTGACTTGTAGAATTTTTGTAAATGTATTCTGAATATCAGTTCTTTGGCATATGAATTACAAATAATTTATTCAAATATTTTGCCAATCTTTTTTTAACAGCTTCATTGAAGTATAATTGACATAAATGTATTGCACATATTTAAAATGTACAGGTGATAAATTTTATGTTTACACACGCGAAACTATCACCACAATCTAAGTCATTTATTTGTCACTCCTATAGTTTTCTAATCCTTCCCACTTGCCCTTCTCACTCCCTTATCTCCAAGTAACTACAAATCTGCTTTCTGTTGTTGTAAATTAGTTTACATTTTCTGGAGTTTTACATACATGGAATTGCATGGTATACACTCTGTTTTTGTCTTGCTTATTTCATTTAGCATACTTATTTTTTTTTTAAGATTTTATTTATTTATTTGACAGAGATAGAGACAGCCAGCGAGAGAGGATACACAAGCAGGGGGAGTGGGAGAGGAAGAAGCAGGCTCATAGCGGAGGAGCCTGATGTGGGGCTCGATCCCACAACGCCGGGATCACGCCCTGAGCCGAAGGCAGATGCTTAACCGCTGTGCCACCCAGGCGCCCCTTAGCATACTTATTTTGAGATCAGCCATGCTATTGCATGTGTCAGTAGTTCGTTTCTTTTTTTGCTGAGTAGTAGTCTGCTGCCAAATATACCATAATTGTTTATTCATTTTGAGGGACATGTGAGTTGTTTCCAAATTTTGGCACCTTAAAGCTGCCAGGAACATTCCTTTAATTTGTCTTTTAATTTTAAAGTGCATTTTATCATACGGGAAATTTTTATTTGTATGTAGTCAAGTATGTTGGGATTTTTCCTTTTGGAATTGTATCTTGCTCCCCCTTATTCAAAAAATTTTTTTCCCATTTTCTTCTATAACTTAGTAGTTTCTTTTTACTTTTTGAACTTTGACCCATCTGGAGGGTTTTGTTTTTTTTTTATGGTAATATTTCCCCAAATGGATTACCCTTTGGCCCAGCATTCTTCTTGCCCCTCAGTTATTTGAAATATCACCACTTTATAACACAAATTTCCAAATTTGCGTAGGTCTTATTTCTAAACTCTATTGATCAATTTGTCTATTCCTACATCAGTATTATACTGTATCAGTTATTGTTGTGATACTTTGTTAAGGAGATCCCTGTTTTGTTCTTTGCAAAGAATAATTTTTCTTAACATTTTTTTTTCATAGATGTACTGTGGAATCAGCTTGTCAAATATTCTTAAAATTTCTCTTGGGATATTAAATGGCATTTGAATGAATTTGTAGATTGACTTTAAAAGAGTTATGATTGACCTTTTTGCACAGTCAAGTCTGCCTAGCCAGGTGTATGTATGTCTCTACACTTTATTATTTTTAACTAAAGATTTTTAATAGGTAATGTATGTAGAAGATAAAAAATGGCAGATGATGAAGTATTACCCAGTGTCCTAGTCCCCCTATACAGAAGCAACCACTACTATTAATTTCTTTTTGATATTCTGTGCCTATTCAAGCAAATATGTGTACAAAAAATAGCATTAAGTGTAACAAGCACATCTAGCTTCTGTGGGACCTGGAGTGAAAACTGAGACCTTGTATAAGAAAATGAGTGTCTAATTAGGTACAGAATGAGTAGTTGTTTACAATGAGAAAAGAAACCACAACAAATTAGTTTCTAAGAAAACTGACAAAAGTACAAACAATGGCAGAAGTCCAGAAAAATAACACTTCTTTTTGACTCTCTTAAATGCACCTAAATGATATTTGTTTTGTCTGTATTTTATTGGATTGTCTTCTCATATGACAATGATTTTTTAAAGTCATTCTCTGTAAGAATAGAAAGTTAGTTTGGTCTTTTTCCTCCAGTGTTTAGAATATGGTTACATGATATGACTCTGCCCCTTTGTGTCTCAGCTATTTAATTGTTTTTGTAGTGTGAATTAGATTTTTTAATTTACATTTTTTTGGTTGTATAAAAATATGAGTGACAGTGAAAAATACTTTAATCATTTTTTCTGCTGGTTTACAAAAATATGTATTTCTAATAGCTTTTCAGTTTGTTAGTTTGGTTTTAATTTTTCTTTTTTAAATTATATATATAATAACATTATTAAAGGGTCAAACCATATCAACAAAGTAAATATCCTCCTTCATTTCCCCTTTCCCATTCCTACCCCCTTTGTCAGAGGTAACCTTTGTCATTGGTTTATTTACTATTTATTTAATTTTAATTTTTTAATTTAAATTTAGTTAACATAGAGTGTATTATTAGTTTCAGGGGTAGAATGTAGAGAATCATCAGTTGCATGTAACACCCAGTGCTCATTACATCAACTGACCTCCTTGATGCCCATCACCCAATTACCCCATCATCCCCTACCCTCCTCCCTTCCAGCAACCCTGTTTGTTCCCTATAGTTAAGAGTCTCTTATGTTTTGCCTCCCTCTCTGTTTTTATCTTATTTTATTTTTCCTTCCCTTCCCCTATGTTCATCTATTTTATCTTTTAAATTCCACGCATGAGAGAAATCATACGGTGTTTGTCTTTCTCGACCTTTGCCATTAGTGTGTATGCTTCTAGTTGTCTTTTAAAAGCATTTACATACATGTACATCTAGAAATATATTGTTTCTGTTAGCAAATAGGATCATACCATCTGTGTTGCTCTGCAAATTGCTTTTTGACTTTTTAATCTTTGGGTTTTTTTCATGTTTGTACATATAAGACTACATCAGTATTTAAACGCTTGAAAGCAACGCTTATCAAACTTTTAATGTTCTTGTTAAAATGCCAGTACTGATTCAGACAGAGGGTTTAGGGTAAGGTACAGAGACTGTGTTTCCAACAAACTCCCAAATGATGCTAGTGCCGTTGGTCCCTACACTTCGAGTAGGAAGACTATAACATATACTTTAACTAGATGTACCATAGTTTAATTATCATCCAGTTGATTAAATCATTGCCATCGCCTCCCAAATAGTACAGCAATGAACATTGAAATTTCCTCATGAGAGAGATTTTCTTGAATGTTCTCAGTAGACAGTCATTGCCATTGTATCCTGGGGAGAGGGGGAGTGGCAGGGGGAGAGTTCTCCAACCCCACCTCTGTATTTATATTTCTTTTCTTTTTCGTATTTCATTGCATTCTTAGAACTTCTAGTAGCATGTTGAATAATCTCATTAATAATGATTCTCTGACAGGAATATAAAACTGATACATCCATTGGTAATATTTATAAAATTTTTAAATATGAAAACACCTTGACGTAATTATTCCTTCTAGAAATCTAGTCTTCTGAAACTCTTAGACGTGTGTAAAAAGATCTATATACAAAGATGTACAAAGATGCATATTAAAGCACTACTTGTAGTAGAAAAATTACAAGCAACCTTAAATGGCCATTAGTAGAATGATTGAATAAATTGTGGTATAGTCAAACTATGGACCACTGTGCTGCTGTCAAAAAAGAGATGGTCATAATACTGATAGGGAAAGTTATTAAGAGAGAAATACAAGTTGCAGAAGAGTTCTTATTGGCTGATTCATTCTATATTTTAAAGTGTGTGTGTGTGAGGTGTGAGAGAGGTGTGTTTGGAATACACAGAAAAAGTTTGGGAGGCTTACACACCAAACACATTAATAGGGTTTATCTCTGGGGAGAGTAGTGGTATTGACAGGTAGTTTGGGGCTTAGTATAGGGGAGGTTTTTCTGTTTTCTCTTTCTTTTATGTATTGTTTACACCTTCTATACTAAATACTTAGCTTTTAAAATTTGAAAATGATGAAAGAGAGAAGGAGAAAAGACACTCTCAGTCAACAGAAAGAACTAGCTGAAAGAACTCTAGGGAGAAGCAGAGAGCAGACAAATCCAAACCATCGGTAATCAGTACAATTTTCTTAAATAGGCAGTCTGTGAACCCGGAAAAAATCAAATGGTACAAAAGTGTATATGGTGCAATAAAATAGCACCTCACACCAATTAGGATAGCTACTCTCAAAAACAAAGCAAAATGGAAAATAACAAGTTATAGGTGAGGATGTGGAGAAATTGATTGGAATCTTTCTGTACTATTAGTGGGAATGTGTAGCCGCTGTGGAAAGCAGAATGGTGGTTCGTCAATAAATTGAAAACAGAATTATCATATGATCAGCAGTTCCACTCCTGGATGCACTCAGGAATGATTGAAAGCACCGTCTCCAGGAGTTAACTGTGCATTCATGTTCATAGCAACATTATTCACAGTAGTTAAAATATTAGAAGCAACCCGTGTGCATCAGTGGATGAACCAACAAACAGAACATGGTATGTACATACAGGGGAATGTTATTCAGCCTTGTAAAGGAAGGAAGTTCTCACACATGCTTTATAACACGGATGCACCGTGACATTATGCTAAGTGAAATAAGCCAGTCCCAAAAAGACAAAATACCATACGATTCAATTTCTATGATGTGCTTAGAGTAGTCAGAATTAGAGAGACAGAGAAGGGTGGTTGCCACACGCTTAGGAGGGACAGAAGGAAAGGGGTGTTGCTGTTTAATGGGTGTAGAGTTTCAGTTTTGCAAGATGAAAAGAGTTCTGGAGATGGATGATGGTGATGGTTGCCCAGCAATGTGAGTGTACTTAATACCACTGAACCGTACACTTAAAAACGGTTAAGATTGTACATTTTCTATAATTATTTTACCACAGTTTTAAAATTTGAGGGAATGAGTATATGGTCACAAGTCACTGTCCATCTCTCTTTATTTGCCAGTTTCCCAGTTATCCTCTTGTGAGGCAACCACTGGACCAATTTTCTGTATATTCCTCAATGCATCAGTAGTTAGTTATAGCTCTCTCTTTTGAATTCCCATCTATGTAACATGTTCTCCCACTTCAGCATGGCTGAGACTAATCCGAGGGAGCTTGTTAAAATGAGGGTTTTGTGGCCTCATCTTTTGCAGTTTCAAGTATGTGGTGTGAGACCCAACTACTCATTTTTCTGAGGCCCAGTACTCAACTTTGAGTATTTCATCAAATAGTCTGTGGAACTCACGCAGATAAACCTTGTAAGTCATTTGTAAGCTGCTGCAAGGCTTTACAAATTGAGTTCACCTATGTAGGGACCATTTCTAATGTACTTATGGTACCAAGTGAAAGTCATTGTCCTTGAGGCCTTCATACCTTCTCTGTCTAGGTGTGGTACAAAGTTAGTGTCCATCATAGTAATATTGTGACACCATGCAAAGATTAAGTATGTTCAACCTTGTTAAGGAAGGGGAGCCTGTGTTTAGTAAAGATTTTCATGAATTCTTCAAAATAAAAAAAATATGTGTAGAGCACAGTTTCTCAAGTTTAAGGTCTGTAAGGACTGCAAGGACCCCAAGTTTGAGAAACATTGCATTGGGATTGAATTCTGTGATTACAGAGTCAGCTGGTAAACATAAACATAATGTGAATGCCAGAAATAACATGCTTACTAAAACTTGACATTATCATAAACATTTAAAAGCAAATTTTAGAACTGATGCAGAAAATTCACATATAATAAAGAATAAATTTATGAATTCCTGTTGGAGAAGCAATGGTATAAAACATTGAATCCATGAGAACCTTGAGAATCCTTGAAAAAATTATTATCCTGAACATCTTTTCTCTTATAGTGCTGATTAATGGAAGTTTTAGAATTCAAGTAACTGTCTGTTTCAACAAATATACATTGAGCATCTGTTATGTTTTAGGCCACTGGAGTTTCAACGGTAAATAGGGCAGCGATGGCCAAGAATGGGAGAAGTGGGTCAGGAAATGTTTTTGGTTAAGGTCTGAAGAGTAAGTTAAGTTTTTGCTAAACTGAGGAATAGGGTTAAGGAAATGCGATGAAGCTGGAGATGTGGGGAAGGATAGAAATATAATGTCAAAGTCATGTGGCAACTGTGTTCAGAATGTTGCTTCATAGTTATAATTTCTCCTGTTTCCTTCTGGAGATTAAGGAAAACCGATTCACCTTCATTGGAATGAGAAGCTTTCTTAAGAAATGTTGGAGGGTTCTAATGTATTTTTGCTTTGTTAGTTGAGCCAGTACTTATAGTAGACTTGTGATAGATTGTCAAACAACATCCTGCAGGGATTTAAGGCTGTTAAAATGCTTAGGTTTTATGTGGTGGGGATTTTTTTTTTTTTAAGGACTTACATGTAATTTTGTGAATTATTGAAAAGAAGCTTAAGAACAGCAAGTGTGCAGTTTAACATAAAATGGGCAGAATTGATTTATTTCTCTACTTAAAGAGCTTTTTAAGAATTCCAGTGCATGAGAGACTATGGACTGTGAGAGGCAAACTGAGGACTTCAGAGGGGAGGGGGTGGGGGAAGGGGATAGCCTGGTGATGGGTAGTAGGGAGGGCACGTATTGCATGGTGCACTGGGTGTTATACGCAACTAATGAAGCAATCAAACTTTACATCGGAATCTGGGGATGTACTGTATGGTGATTAACACAATATAATAAAATAAAATTAAAAAAAAAAGAATTCCAGTGCTTAAACCTTTAAAATCAAACAATAGAAATTCCAACAATGCAGAGCTAATGTAAATGAAAACTGTTATAATCTTCCAAATAACAGCATAATAAAGTAACCTTGAAACATTGGTGTTGGCCCTACGTTGTTTTCTGTTTGAATTGAGTGGCAATTTCCAGCATTGCAAAACAGTGATGGAATTAAGTGATGTTTCCAGTAAAAGAATTTTGCAAGTATAATATGTTTTAGTATTAAATTCTACTTGTGCATTTAGCAATTAAAATTATTCTTGTAATGATGATGGCATTAGAAGGAATAGGGAGCTGTCAAAGAGAATTTGAAGCTTAATTATCTCTTTGGTAACAAAATGCATAATCTTCCATTACAACGCTTATTTTCTTATGGTAATTGACTCATTTGCTCACTGCTTATCAATTTAACTTCCCAACCACAAACATCTGCTCTTACATTGTGTTTAATTGGTGTGAATACTAGCTACAGAGAAGTTAAAATCCCAAGAACATTTTAAAGGCAATATTTTATAATTCATGAAAGGGAAAAGTAAATGATGAATTGAACATTGTGATAATTTTTTTCTAATAGTCTTTGAAAATCTGTTTACTAAAAATGCATACTAAAGCTATATTAATTAGATTTTTTTGAAGAGGATTTTGCTGTGTTTTCCAGAATTACTCTGCCTTAGGGGGAGTCTCAGTCCTTTAGACTCAAGGAATATAGCACTTCCTCAGAAACATGGTACCTAAGGGTTAAGATTGCAGGTTCTGGAGGTGTTTTTTTCAGCATGTTACTATTTAATCTAAAGAAGAGGGGCAGGGAGAAGAAGGGGATAAAGAAAGGGGGGGTGATCAGAAGGGGGAGTGAAGCATGAGAGACTGTGGACTCTGAGAAACAAACTGAGGGCTTCAGAGGGGAGGGGGTGGGGGAATGGGATAGGCTGGGGTTGGGTAGTGGGGAGGGCACGTATTGCATGGTGCACTGGGTGTTATACGCAACTAATGAATCATCGAACTTTACATCGGAAACCGGGGATGTACTGTATGGTGACTAACATAATATAATAAAAAATATTTTTAAAAAAGGGGGCAGGGAGGAATTGTGTGTGTGTTTGCTTATAATTTTTAGACTGGAAAGCTAAACCTTAAAAATTTTTAAATGGCTACATATAGGGAAGGGAGAGAACAGGGTGGGGAAAACAAGGTTAGGAGAAAGACTTGTTTGAATATACCTTGTTTGTGTAGATTTGGGATTATACAAAGTAATTCTGGAAAGGGGAAAGTAAAATGAAACAAATGACTCTAAAGGTGTATCTAGTTTGTAGCATAGCTACACAGAAAGCTACAATTTCAAGTGAAAGTTATTATTACAAATAAATTTAAAATAGTAATTGAACCATATATATCTAACAGGATATACTCTTAAGGACAAAAAGAACTGCAAAAATCTTCAACTGTTTTCTGTTATTATATTATTGGTGGAGATACTGGTATAGTTATTCTGAGACTACTGAGTGAGTAATTAACTTGGTGTCGTTGAGAATGGATTTTTAGCATGAGAGAAAAGAGATACAGAAGTAAAGTTATTAAGATCCAGTTAAAACCTATAGCCCTGAATTTAATTGGATAACAGAATGAAATCATGATTAATTTTATATTTAAAAAGTACGTAATTCCTGGTTTTGTTCACAAGTAGGGCCTAAAAACAATGACCAGAAGATACTAAAGACTACTAGGGTCCTGTTAAAAAGGACTTAGGAACTTTCAGTGGACTTAAGCTTCCATTAGTCAGAGATGGGATAGTTTGAAAATCAAAAGAATAATAACTTGCATGGATTAAAACAAATCAAATATATTTCAATCCATGAACTTATAAGAATACTTTTTTAAAAAAAAACCTTTCAATGATTTCCTTCAGTCAGAACGATTAGAGAACCAGACCATTGTTTTGAAAATTGGTAAGTAAAGGGAAAATATCAAGCATTTATCCTGCTCTTTCTGTGAGAGGTATATTTAAGGATAACTGAATAATTGATGAGGGGATATTTCTCTCTATAGAAGGAATGATAGAATAAGAATATGACTATTTTGCAAATTCTAAGACTGTTAACATCACAAAAAGAGAGATAGTCACACATTATGAGCTCTCCTGATTGAAGGACCATGACACTACTTATGAAGTAGTCTTGAAAAAATAAAAAGAAAGAGCCTAACTCCAATCAGCTTCCACATTTAACTGCTAAATGCAGGACTAATATGTTAAATCGATCATGGCATGCAGTCAGCAAAAGATAGACTACAGGAAACTTTACAGGACAAATGACTTCCACAGCAAATAAATTACAAACAGGGATAGGAGATAAAGGAGGAACCTATAGATTAAAAGAAACATAAGAAACAAATTAATATTAGTGAATACACTTTGCCCAATTCAAATAAATCATTCTTTTAAAATGTAGATTGATGATACTGAGAAATTACTGTAGATAGCAACCTGATGATGGTATTATAGTTTTGTTTAGAAATGGGAATTTTTGTTTTGTAGATGAAGTTAGTTAAATTCTTATATATAAGATAATGTAATACCCGGGATTTGCTTTCAGAGTAATCTGGGGAAAGACATGGGATGGGTTAGGATGTAGTTGGAGTAGGACTAGCCATGAGTTGATAATTGTTGAAGCTGTATGACAGGTACAGGCGGTTTATTTTTATCTTCTCTGTAGTAAAAAGTTAAAAAGAGAGAGAGAACATAAAGTTTAAAGTTAAACTACCTGGGCTCAAAATGCAGATCTGTCACTGACTAAGCTTTGTGACCCTATGGAACTACTTAGATTCTCTGTGTGTTAGTGTCCTTGTCTGTAAAATAGAAATAATACAATAATACCAAAATAATAGGGTTGCTGTGGCAAATAATGATAATAAGTGGAAAGTATTTGTGAATGTTACCCATTATCATACACCAAATATATAAACTAAAATCCTGAAGTTGTGGTTGTTTAGAGATCTTGGTGTGTTTAGGAATAGTTCAGTTGAGTTCCTTATTTAGTTTAGGAACAGACTGAAACACATGGCCAGCAAATGTCTACTGGTAGAACCAGAACTCAACTGGAAGTCTCTTGACTTCAGTCATTGCGGTGTCTTCACAATAAATCATTATTGAATAATATTCAAATAAACTTAAATATCTGATCTTAAATAGGGAACACTCAGGATCAAAAATATATTAGTTTTTTCCTGCATCTAAAATTTATTGCACTTCAAATGAAAACTCGTTTGTTCTTATTTGTCTCTTTTCTTTGAGAAGGAACAGATACACTTAACCAAAGGTGAGTCTAAATTCATCTGAATTACAAAAAAAACAAAAACAACTTAATGAGTAATGTTAGGAACATTTTGAGGAAATAAAGGAATAAATGGAGAGTACTTGTTCTACCAAATATTTAAAAATATTATATAGTTACAGTCATTAAGTTTGTGGTTCTGGTGGTTCAGGAATAGATCAATGAAACCACTTAGTATTCAAAAATAACTCCCCCTCAAGGGTACATAGGATTTTAATATTAGAACTCTTTCAGATCAGGTACTCTTATTGGGACTGTTGAAGTTGCCATTTAGAAAAATGTAAAGCTGGGTACTTGGTAAAGTCCAGATTATTTCACTGACATACTAGAAGACGCAAGTGAGTATCTTTATAGTACGGAAGCAGGGAAAACCTTTGGAGTAAGAATAATAAAATATAGGTGCCAAATAAAAGGGGAAGACTGATAAATTGTACCACATACAAATTGAAAACTGGTAGAACGGGGGCCTTAAGTAAAAGAGAAACGTAGAAACTGAGAATATCGGCAGCACGTATGAGACTATTAGTCCAGGTATAGTCAGGAGCCGGAAATCACACCAGGAATTTGAACAAGGAAATTTTAATATCAAGAATTATTAACTAGTGAAAGTGTTTTAACTACAAAAAAAAGACAAAGGACTCTAAAGAATAAAGAAATAGTAAATAAAAGGATCAGAAACTACTTCCAGAGCTAAAGGAGAGAATCCAAAAAGTGAACAAACTTGGACGAGGGCCTCCGTGTCTGAAGTTGCAGTCCAGACCTTGGAGAGGGGGTAGTTGCTGCCAGAGGACACATCCATGGGCCAGGCTGGCCCACACATCTCCTCCTGGATTCCACAGACCTGAAAGCATGTGTGGAAAGTCACCTGCTGGGGTGCCATGGACTGACTGATGGGTAGGAAGTTTATCCATTCTTTCCCTCCTTTGGCTCCTACCACTTCCTGGGGTTTCTACCTACTCACTGTACTCTTACTCTTCATTAACCCAAATTATAAAGCTTGTCTGGACCTCTTCTCAGGACCTGCCCCACGCTAGCCAGTGTAGTAGGCAAGAAAATGAAAAAAAGAGGAAAGCAGATGAGAAAGGAAGAAATGAAACTGTCTCTCTTCACAAACACCATGATTATTTATGTAGATAATCCCACAGTTGTCTATAAAGAGATGCTAGAACTAATGAGTGAGGTTGGTGTGAGCACAGGATAAAAAGTTTAATATACATAGGGGCACCTGGGTGGCACAGCGGTTAAGCGTCTGCCTTCGGCTGGGAGTGATCCCGGCGTTATGGGATCGAGCCCCACATCAGGCTCCTCTGCTGTGAGCCTGCTTCTTCCTCTTCCACTCCCCCTGCTTGTGTTCCCTCTCTCGCTGGCTGTCTCTATCTCTGTCAAATAAATAAAATCTTTAAAAAAAAAAAAAGTTTAATATACATAAATCATTTCACCTCTGCATATTAGCAGTGAACAATTGAAAACTAAAAAAAAAAACAAAACCTTAAGTACCACTTACAGTAGCACCAAAAAATATGAAATACTTAGGGAAACACCTAATAAAGTATGAACAAGGTTTGTATATTGAAAACTATGAAACAATGATGGGAGAAACCACAGAACGAAATAAATGGAGAGGTAACCCATATCCAGGGAAAGGAATTCTCAATATTGTTAAAATGTCAAGTTGCGACAAATGTGACATAATCCCAGTGAAAATCCCAGCAGGCTAAAGCACAATTTTAGCTCACCTATTTAAAAAAAAAAAGCTGCTCTTGTCATCGTTGGTTTTTTAATAGAACTAGCTGACAGTGAAGCTTGCTGCTTTGTGATATAGGGAGGCTTATCATTTGAAACTTTGAAACAGGGATCAGTGAGACTCCCTGTCAAGGAAGTCATATAGGATGGGACCCCTGGGTGGCTCAGTCCTTAAGCGTCTTACTTCGGCTCAAGGTGTGATCCCGGCGATCTGGGATCGAGTCCCACATCGGGCTCCTCCGCTGGGAGCCTGCTTCTTCCTCTCCCACTCCCCCTGCTTGTGTTCCCTCTCTCGCTGGCTGTCTCTCTCTCTCTGTCAAATAAATAAATAAAATCTTAAAAAAAAAAAAGTCACATAGGAAATTACAGCATTAAGTGGGAGGTTGGACTAGATGATCTGCTCTCCCCCTTCTAATTCAGTCTTACTCTGTTATTTATAAGTCAGTGTTTTACAATTTTGGAGCAAGGAGAAAGAGAAATACTGGAATATTTAGGTTTTTTCAAATATACTTAGCCTTTCCCCGAAGATCCTTTCACTCTTTCTCCCACCCTTAAACACTGTTTCATGCAATGAGGGATGTTACAAATGAAGGGTGTTGTATGAGTGAACTCTATAAAGCCTCTAATGTGACATTTGTAAGCCTTTCTTTAAAGTTGTTGTTACTTATCAAGCTGACTGAAAAGAAAAATGTCGGTTTTCTCAATTTTCTTGAATTTTGATTACGCTTCTTCCAAAATGGTATAAGTCTTAGGGAAGTAGTCTTTTAATGCTCATTTTTAGACAGCTTAGAATATTCATTTTGTTGGGTAATCGTTCTTTCTGATGGCTGAGTAGTATTCCATTGTCTGTATGGACCACATCCAACATTTGCAGCAACATGGACGGGACTGGAGGAGATTATGCTAAGTGAAATAAATCAAGCAGAGAAAGACAATTATCACAGGGTTTCACTCATTTGTGGAACATAAGGAATAGCAGGGAGATTGGAAGGAGAAGGAAGGGAAGCACGAAGGGGGCGGTAAACAGAAGGGGGAATGAACCACAAGAACTATGGACTCTGGGAAACAAAACTGAGGGCTTCAGAGGGGAGGGGGGTGGGGGAATGGGATAGGCTGGTGATGGGTAGTAAGGAGGGCACATATTGCATTGAGCCACTGGGTGTTATACTCAAACAATGAATCATGGAACACTACATCAAAAACTAAGGATGTACTGTATGGTGACTAACATATCATAATAAAAAATTTAAAAAGAATATTCATTTTGTCAATTTCTTCATATAATCAATTTAGTAAATATTTATCAATAAGGAAACTCAGAAATTATCTTTATAATTATTCTTCCCATTAATTGTACGAGAATATCAATTCTTAAAAATACTGTGTTCCTATCATATATTTTAATTTTTAAGAAATTTTTATTTTAAGTAGGCTCCACACCCAATGTGGGGCTTGAACTCACAATTGAGGTCAAGAGTTACCTGTGCTACCGACTGAGCCAGCCAGGCACCTCCTAACATATATTTTAAATATATATTTGTTATATGCTTTTGTAAAAATATGTGAAAACCTCAAATAATAAGTAAAAATCGTGTGAATTCTAGGATTTAAAAAAATTGCTTGAGATATGAATAGATATTTTTATTTTTATTAATATCCTGATTTCTTCTGTTTCAAAGCCCAACCTGAATTCCTGAAACAGCCTACTAATATATATGCTCACGAATCAATGGATATTGTATTTGAGTGTGAAGTGACTGGGAAACCAACTCCAACAGTGAAGTGGGTCAAGAATGGGGATGTGGTTATCCCAAGTGATTACTTTAAGATTGTAGTAAGTATTTTCAAAGGACACTTATCTCTGAAACCTCTAAATGTCTTTAAATGTAATTACTAAGAGATCTGTTGTCTTACATATGCCAGTTGATGTCCTGCAAGTGAAGACAGGAAAATCCTCGTAGAATGTAATCTCTTCATTAGCTGATGAGAAAGCTGAGCGTAGATGTACTTTGGTAGCTTATGTAAGATCACATAGCAAGTCAGTAGTTGAACTAAGCCTAACGTCCAGACCTGCTGACCAGCAGTTTGGTATTCCAACCCAAACCTGTTAGTACTCTCGTTAAACACAGTTGTCACTACTTTCTCGGTAATGATTATCCTGTGTGTGCATGAGTTGTCTTCATAGTTCTCCATTCAGAGAACAGAAATCTGTCCTTCATATACGGATGCCCAGACCTTTCTAAAGAAGTATGACCCAGGGTTGGACGATTGTTGTGACAATAGGTAAAAAGACCCTTAAGAAGTAAATAGCATTAAATGTATTTAAGAATACTCAGCCATTATTACTTTTTATCTGATACATGGTTAAATGCTTAGTAAATATTGTCTCCTATTATTATTATCATTATCTAAATCCTAGTAATAAAATTATCTCAGTTTTGGTAATAAGGATTAATATCTTAAGGTGTATACATGGCATTCATAGAAATAATTCAGAAGTATTTATGGTTGTTACTGGTGTAATGTCTTATAAATTTTTCATATAAGTAATTCATTCTTAATAAGAATATATTTTCTATTTTGAAATGCATAATCTCATAAGTTACAAAAAGTAATTCACAAGTATTTAAATTAAAAAGCTATTTAAAAAGCAATGTGTTACAGCTAAATGAGAATTTTTACCTTTATCAGTTTCATGTTATTCTTAAAAATCTTAAAACCAAATTATATTAATAACAATATTTGCCATTTATATAGTTCTTTATAATTTAAGGAAAGCTTGTATATATGCATCCTCATTTAACTTATTGTAGACTAATTTGTTTGAACTGATGATATTAGAGATAATTTTAAGAAAATGCCTTGAATTCACAAATTCAGACTTTTACTATAGTCACATGGTATCATATGTCCTATATTTTTCCAACCAAAGGTGTAGGTTTGCAAACACTGTGGATATTACTTTCCATAAGGATTACGTTCTTAATTGGTTAGTTACAGTGTTTCCTGTTCTAGTCAGTTAAATCAGTACCTTGTCAATAAAATTGAGTTAACAGGTACACAGGTAGATAATATTTAATAGCTGAATCATGCAATTTTACTTATTTTTCCTCCCCAGAAAGAGCACATCCTTGAGATTTTGAACTAATGTTCATCAGTCGAATCATAAAATTTTATGTTTTTCTTTCTCAGAAGGAACATAATCTTCAAGTTTTGGGTCTGGTGAAATCAGATGAAGGGTTCTATCAATGCATTGCTGAGAATGATGTTGGAAATGCACAGGCTGGAGCCCAACTGATAATCCTTGAGCATGGTAAGAGGGGCCAAAATAGTAAAATGAAAGAGGCTGACTGTGTTTGAGGAATTAGTATCTATCACAGTACCTATTACTCTAGGATACCTCATGATTCATAACCCATTTGTAAAGACCAGTATATGACATAGCTAAGAGGAAAAGAAAGCAGCCTAAATATTTTCTATTACTTAAAATGATGTAGAAACACAATTTTGGTAATACTGAAAAGGAAAACTGATCAATTACAGTCTTACACAAATGAATGTTCTTCATATTTCAGTCATTTTAATCTCACAAATATATTTCTGCTCTATTAAAATAGAAAAACTTAAAGTACTTTTTATTTTGCATTGACTTTTTCCAGAATAAAAATAACACGCCTTTTCTGATTATCACGCATACAAAAAATGCTTATAAATTCAGACAACATTGAAAAGTAAAAAAGGGAAAACCCTACTTTTTATCAGTCAGAGTCAATTCTGGGGAAACCACACAATAATTTGAGCAGATAATCTTGACTATAAAGAACTATTAACTATAACAGGATTAGAGTAACAAGGGGAGGGCTGGCAAGAGGTAAAGACAACCCTAGTGAATGTAAGAATGGCAGATATAAAGAGCAGCCACAAGCTGTCGGTCTGAGAGAGTGTGTTAAGCTCCTCAGGACTGAAATCCAGACTGTGTTGGAGAGGGTGTGGCCTTGTTTTACTGGACACGGAGAAGTTGCTGTGCGATTGAAGCCTGCTCAAAACCCAGGGTCTGGTGTGCCAGGCACCCAGTCACAAGGAGGTGTCTCCCTGAAGGCATTCTGCTACAAAGCCACCTGAGGTGTTGGGGTGTTGGGAGAAGCTGCTGTCCAGCTGATACAATGTAAAAGATACGTCCTCTGCAGAGAAAAGATAGATAAAGTGCCCATCTTCATTTTTGCAGAGCAGGTGATAAAGGATGAATTTGGAATTGAGGGGCAATAAATTGATGATGGCACGTGCTCCACATCCTCCCTGCTGGGAGTACTACATGTGGACATGCGCACATGTGTGTATGGTTTGGTAGTGCATTTTCTTGGAACAGCGTGCTGTGAACATCTTCTTCTGTCAATAACTATATAGATCTCTATCAACATTTTCCATCGTTGCACAGTATATTTGCACTTCGTTTTGTGTGAGTGATTCTCTATTGGTTAACATTTAAATTGTTTCCTGTGTTTTACTATTATGAACAATGCTATGCGGAACTTCTTTATATGATTATTTTCTCACACTAAATTACTGGAAGTTGAATTGTTGGATAATCTGTGTCAAATTGATAAGGATACCTGTTGGATGTATTATCGTTTTAGCAAGAAGAACATTTTTCATTTTGTGCAGTTCTCAAGAATACATGAAAAAGATAATGCTTTAGACATGTAGTCTGGTGTCTGAGTCAGATTAAGTTCAGGTTCCAGTGTGGCCCCAGCTCTATAGCCCAGGTGCAGAAGCTACTGGTAAAGATAGTGCCTACTTTGGCTTTTCACTAAAATAGCATATGAGATTTTTATAAGCTCTTTCTTGAAAATGTATTTGAGAGTACTATTATAAAAAGAAATAAAATATTAGAACTGCTCTTTTTTTCTTCCTATGTTTGTGAATTATACCTTTCCCTATTTATTGAAAAGGATTTATAGAAACTTGTCACTTTTCCATCTTGGCAAATGCCTCAGTATGATTGCCAAATCAGGCACTAAAGTAGATAAGATCGTTTCTTTTTATTAGGGGCAGTGATTTTCCTTAGTAAAATTTGTGAATCTCTTGGGGTGATTTACATGGAACTAAATAAAGGAATTTCAGTAAATCTGTGTTTGGGATTACCATTATAGATTTAACTCTAATAGTATAAATGGTTGGCTATGCCACCCGATCTCTACACTAATCCTAATTGGGTTTTCCTCTGAAAATGTTTGGATAGCATAAGTATAGTTGCAGTGTGTGTTTTTTTCCTTTTTGAGACAACATTTCAAAAACAGACAACATTTTTGGGCTGGCAGAAGTTTTTAGTAACCTTGTCAGGGATGAATTAAGAATGTGTGAATTATAAGAAAGAATCATGTTACTAATTTTGCTGTTTTAATTTGCGAGATAAATATTTATGTGGGAAAGCTAAAAGAGAATATAACAATTTATAAGGTCTGATCTCTGTCTTTCTGGAGTTTATAGTATTGTAAAGGATGTAAGAGATGTGTACAACTTAATACCCAGTCCTTAATAAAGGTTCTTTTTATAATACAAATAAAGCAGCATACAATTAGAAAGAGAGGAATTCTTTCTGTGTGATTAGGGAAATTTTTTCACAAAAAGTATCCCTTTTGTAACAGACCTTGAATTGTAAGAATTCCAGATGTTAAAAAGAGGGTTTGGGTCAGTATGGAAATAGAGCACTTGTTCCTTTAGGAAGTTAGCCTCTGAAGGCAGAGTAGGATCAGATTGATCATGGCCTTGATTGTAAAGAGTCAAATGCAATACTGTAGTAAGGCAGTCTGATGATAAAGTCAGGTTTAATTAGAAGAAGTCCATTTGAGGGCACCTGGGTGGCCCAGTTAGTTAAGCATCCAGCTCTTGGTTTCAGTTCAGGTCATGATCTCAGGGTCGTGAGATCAAGCCCCACGTCAGAGTCCACAGAGTCTACTTGAAATTCCCTCTCCCTTTGCCCCTCCCCTTACTCACTCTCAAATAAATATAAAATCTTTAAAAAAAAAAAAAGTCCATCTGAAACTAATATAACACTGTATGTTAACTGGAATTAAAATAAAAAAAAATAAAAAGCCAAAAAATAAGAAATAAAAATACAATCATTCCACACACAAAAAGAGAAGAAGAAGGCAGATTGGAGGAGGCAGCTAGTTGAAGGAATAATGTTATAAGAGACCATTGTGAGATAAGTACTACTAGGAAAATAGAAAGGATTCTAATAAGATATTAGTGATTTATCTAATCCAGACTTTATTAACTGAATATTAAACATTGTTATAGAGAAGTCAGGGACACTTCCCAGGTTTTCTCTGGGTCACTGGAAGAGTGGTGATGCCTTTTGAAAACAGAAAAGGAAGGTGAATTGAAGTGGAAGGGGGACTTCTACTCAGCATGTAAAGAGTGGGCACAGAACATCCCACTCTTACCTACAATAACAAGCTGGATAATCTACAAAATCATAATTTGTCTGAGCCCATCAGAGAGCTCAGCTTGCAAAGCAGCCAAGTAACCTAAATTCCAAAGAATGGTACACCCCTTTGCCCCCAGAGAATGGGTCATTAATTCTTTGACCTTTGGCAGAGCATGAGAGAAAGAAATGACTGCCATAAAAGTGGATCAGAAGAAATCGACTAAAGTTTTGGTTTTTTGTTTTTGTTTTAAAGATTTTATTTATTTATTTGACAGACAGAGAGACAGCCAGCGAGAGAGGGAACACAAGCAGGGGGAGCGGGAGAGGAAGAAGCAGGCTCCTAGCGGAGGAGCCTTGTGGGGCTCGATCCCAGAACTCCGGGATCACGCCCTGAGCCGAAGGCAGACGCTTAACGACTGCGCCACTCAGGCGCCCCTCGACTAAAGTTTTAATTGATTGTTAAAGACTCAGTGTGAACTAGTCTGGAATACCTGAGGGCCCCAGATGAAAGGGGAGTTCATACATGCTTGCAGATACATTTCCCTGGAACTCCGCAGGATACTCACTGTGAAGACTGGTGGCAAGGCAGAGACTCGAGAAGGCATTTTGGTGGTGAAGAGGTGAAAGAGGTAATCTGTGGCACCTGGGAAATAGGTGCAAGGCCCCTCTAATTTACTCAGACTCCTTTAAGCCTCAAACCAGGGAGGGAGGGGCAGAAAGCCTTATTTCATAAATTTCTGGGGGGAAGATTAGAAGCAAAACCTTTCTGCTTCTAGAGGGAGGAAGCCTCTGGTGCATAAGGCCTACCTAATACTGAGGCTGGACAGGGACAACTCCTACTTGCCCCACCACCAAGTAAGAGCCAAAAGGTTTCTACAGCCAGGGAAGGTCAAGAATACAGAGAAATCCGTATGTAGTAGAGGTATGCAGAAATGGTTGAAAGCTGAGAGGAAAACAGTTAAATTGAGAAAAACTCTCTGGCGCTTCATCTCTCTTCTTTTGCACAAGATAATGATAGGTCCACCATTAGANAGAGGGAGGAAGCCTCTGGTGCATAAGGCCTACCTAATACTGAGGCTGGACAGGGACAACTCCTACTTGCCCCACCACCAAGTAAGAGCCAAAAGGTTTCTACAGCCAGGGAAGGTCAAGAATACAGAGAAATCCGTATGTAGTAGAGGTATGCAGAAATGGTTGAAAGCTGAGAGGAAAACAGATAAATTGAGAAAAACTCTCTGGCGCTTCATCTCTCTTCTTTTGCACAAGATAATGATAGGTCCACCATTAGAAGAATTTGAAACCTGTGGTGTGCTAATGGTAACTAAAACAACAGTATAATCTGTACCAAGCTCAATTCTTGTCTAAATTGACTTAACCTCTCCACACTAATGGCTTGACAGAATAGACATGCTGTGTTCCAAGTATAAATAATAATTATCTCAGTCTCTGCTATTCTGTACACCATGCCTAGCATTCAGTCAAAAGTTATTGGACGTAGAGAGGACAAGGGAAAACTGGCCCATTGTTGAGGGATCAACGGAAAGGAGACCCAGATACTGGAACTATCAGACAGGGATTTGAAACTAATTATTATTAGTATGTTAAAGGATTTAGTGGAAAAAGTAGTAGCTTGAGTGAACCAGAGGAGGAATTTGGCAGAAAGATGGAAACCATAAAGAGTTTGAAGATATTTATATTTGCCCAGAGAGTGAAAGGGTTCTTTAACCGAGGAAGGGAAATTTAAAAAAATAACGGTATCAGAGATGAAATATTTACTCAGAGTCATCAGTAGACTTCAACACAGCTGAGGAAATAGTCAATCAACTTGCAGATAGTTCAGTATAAATTATTTAAACTGATAGAAAAGATAAAAAGAGGTTGAACAGAATAAGATGGGAAAATAAAAGATGGTATAACATAAGTAAATGGGAGTCTCACAAAGAAAAGAGAACAAGAACAGAACAGGAAAAAACATATTTAAATAGATAATGGCCAAAAATTTTAAAAAATTAACAAGATCAGATTACAGGTCAAAGAAGAAGAGGCTCAGTCCCAAGGCTAACAATAATAACGATAGTAGTAGGTAGTAGTAACAAAAGAAAACACACCTATACACATCGTAGTTAAACTGCTGAAAAACAGGGACACCCGGGTGGTCAGTTGGTTAAGCATCTGGCTTCAGCTCAGCTCCTGATCCTGGGGTCCTGGGATCGAGCCCCGTGTCAGGCTCCCTGTTCAGTGGGGAGCCTGCTTGTCCCTATGCCTCTCCGTCCACCCGCTCATGCTCTCTCTCTCAGTCTCACTCTCTCAAATAAATAAAATCTTTAAAAAAAATAAACTACTGAAAACCAAACATAAGAATTCTTGAAGGCAGCCAGAAAGTTTTAACAAGACACAGAGGACTTTTTCCTTTCGGTGCTGTGGTGGCAGGATGGTGGTGTAGGTTTCTAAGAAGAAGTTTGTCGCTCTGGTATCTGCAAAGCTGAACTGAACGAGTTTCTGACTTGGGAGCTAGCTGAGCTGGCTGCTCTGGAGTTGAGGTCCAAGTTACACCAACCAGGACTGAAATTAACTTGGCCACCAGGGTGCAGAATGTTCTTGCTGAGAAGGGCCGGCTGATCCAGGAATTGACCACTGTGGTTCAGAAGAGGTTTGGCTTCCCTGAGGGCAATGTGGAGCTTTATGCTGGAAAGGTGGCCACAAGAGGTCTGTGTGCTATTGCCCAGGCAGAGTCTCTGTTCCAGACTCCTAGGAAGCCTTGCCATGTAGAGGGCCTTCTGTGGTGTGCTGTGTTTCATCACGGAGAGTGGGGCCAAGGCTGTGAGGTAACGGTGTCTGGGAGGCTCCCAAGGACAGAGGGCTAAATCCATGAGCTTTGTGGATGCATGATGATTCACAGTGGGGACCCTGTGAACTACCACGTTGACATTACTATCGCTCAGATAGGGTGTGCCAATTAGATAGCATGATCAAAATGAAGATTGTGCTTCCCTGGGATCCAAACGGTCAGACTGGCCCTAAGAATCCCCACCTGACCATGTGAGCATTGTGGAAACCAGATATGAGATACTGTCTACCACCGCCATCTTGGAACATAAGAGTGGGGAACCAGAGCCACCTGCCGTGCCACAGCCAGGACCTACAGCATAACAGGGTCTCCTTGGTGGCTGGATCTGGAGTTTGGATATTACTCTGTAAAGACCTTTGATAAAATCTTTGAAAAAGACACATAGCCTGAATAGACTCCATTCACTATTTGAACTGAAGATTTTATTGCCCAAAGGGAACATTACTTCATTTATTCTTAGGGCTGCCTGGCTCATGATACTTCTGTGTTTTCCATGAAATCTTTGGTTTCAGCTGTGATTGTGAGGCAAGAGCCAGAATAGAAGGACCTAAGCAGAGCTAACCAGAGGGATATCCTGTGGGGAAGTGACTGTGCGATGGTGAAGGCTGATTGCTAACAGGACAGCACCTTGATTACTAATTCACTGCAGTTTGGGTTTATAGGTTTAAGAGGGATATATTTATTTTTATTTATTTTTTTAAAGATTTTATTTATTTATTTGACAGAGATAGAGACAGCCAGCGAGAGAGGGAACACAGGCAGGGGGAGTGGGAGAGGAAGAAGCAGGCTCACAGCAGAGGAGCCTGATGTGGGGCTCGATCCCATAACGCCAGGATCACGCCCTGAGCCGAAGGCAGACGCTTAACCGCTGTGCCACCCAGGCGCCCCAAAAACAGTAAAGTTTTTAACAAACTTTTTTAGCAAAAAATTACTGTAGAATTCAAAACAGTTTACAATATAAATATAATAGAAAAATATAAAAGTATAAAATATCAATATCATAGTTTCTAGTATATAAGTACAGAAAAATACATACAAAAATATAAAATAGAAGAATAGTTTATAACATATAAAATTAAAATATATGACAAAACAGTGAAGTTTTAACTTTTTAAAAAAATTACAGTAGAATTGAAAATAAACTTGTAAGGTCTTTATATCACATATCAGATCATAATATATGAAGTAGACTGTGATCATTTAAAAATGCGTATCATAAAACTTTTAGGGGACCTACTAAAAAGTAGAGAGAGATTTGGCTAATAAGTGAATAGTGGAAATACAGTGGAATCTTAAGAAGAAGTAAGGAAAAGAGGAAAAAGGAACAAAGAATAAATGGGACAAATAAAAAACAACTAGCAAGATAGATTTGAATCTTTATCAATTATTGCATTAAATGTAAATCCTTTAGGCCTTAAAATAAGTCTCAAACGTCTAATAGCATTTAAATCATCTAAAGTATATTCTTTGACTTCAGGGGCATTAAACTAAAGCTCAATAACAGATACCAGAAAATCCTCAAATATTTGGGAATTAAACAGCCTTCTACATGCATCAAAGAACAAGTCACAGGAAATTAGAAGCTATTTTGAACTGAATGAAAATGAAAATACAACTTACCAAAATTTGTAGAATGCAGCTAAAGTAGTTTTTTGAAGGAATCTTTTATTTTTTATTTATTTATTTATTTATTTATTTTAGATTTATTTATTCTAGAGAGAGAGAGAGAGAGAGAATGAATGGGAGGGGCAGAGGGAGAGGGAGAGAGAATCCCAAGTAGACTATGTGCTGAGCACGGAGCCAGATCTCATGACCCTCAGGTCACAACCTGAACCAAAACAGTCGGATGCTGAATGAACTGCACCACCCAGGCACCCCGTTGAAGGAAGCTTTTAAAAGCTAGATAAAAAAAGAGCAAATTAAATCTAAAGCATTCAGAAGAAGAAAATGATAAGAGAAATAATTGAAATGGAAAACAGAGTAAATGAAACCAAGAGTTGGTCCTTTGAAAAGATCAGTTTAATTGGAATATGTTTAACCACACTGATCAAGAAAAACAAAAAAATTACCAAATTTAGAGTGAAAAGGGAGGACATCATTACAAATCCTATAGACTTTAAGAGGATATAAGGGATTATTAGGAACAACTTTATGCCAATAAGTTTAAAAAAGAAAGTAATAGAGCTGGTTTGTTCAGGACGTAAAGCATCAGTTTAAGATGTGTTGGGTTTAGGTTATAATAGAAAACTAGATAAAAATGTCTAGAATCAGAGGGCAGTTCATGTCAGAAGGTCAGGAAAGAGGTTGAAGAAGAAAACAGGATTCGTGTTTGATAAATTTTAAGAGTTTTAATCAAACTCTTGCTACAAATTAAGGCAGCTAAGTATTTTATTTTCTTATATGTAGAGAATATTGTGTCCCCAATTTTTATGTGGTAGTCTTTCACACTATTGTAAATTAAAACTCCTTAACTCTCTCTTTAGTAAATGGAGTTAGAAGGGATCATATATTATCTAGTCATTTATCTGCCTTCATACGATTNATCAGAGGGCAGTTCATGTCAGAAGGTCAGGAAAGAGGTTGAAGAAGAAAACAGGATTCGTGTTTGATAAATTTTAAGAGTTTTAATCAAACTCTTGCTACAAATTAAGGCAGCTAAGTATTTTATTTTCTTATATGTAGAGAATATTGTGTCCCCAATTTTTATGTGGTAGTCTTTCACACTATTGTAAATTAAAACTCCTAAACTCTCTCTTTAGTAAATGGAGTTAGAAGGGATCATATATTATCTAGTCATTTATCTGCCTTCATACGATTATCTTAGCTGGAGTTCATCCCTGCGTATTGTCTTGAAGATCTGCATGGATACCATTGCTATAATCTTTGGATAAATTTTTTTGCCATGTGCTTTTTTTTTTAATGATCAAAAAATTCATTTTGTTTCTGTCTTAAACCACCACAGTTTTCTAGGGACTTGCCTCTCAATCTCTTATTTTATCTACTTAAAGATAGCATTTATTCCCTTACTGTTTTTTCCTTCTTACCATTTCCAGGTATTTAAATTATTTCTAATAGAACATCTTCTATTCGAAAAAAAATCTCTTTAATCCCATTCTCGTGCACATCATTTAAAAAATATGGTGGCCTATAANTATCTTAGCTGGAGTTCATCCCTGCGTATTGTCTTGAAGATCTGCATGGATACCATTGCTATAATCTTTGGATAAATTTTTTTGCCATGTGTTTTTTTTCTTAATGATCAAAAAATTCGTTTTGTTTCTGTCTTAAACCACCACAGTTTTCTAGGGACTTGCATCTCAATCTCTTATTTTATCTACTTAAAGATAGCATTTATTCCCTTACTGTTTTTTCCTTCTTATCATTTCCAGGTATTTAAATTATTTCTAATAGAACATCTTCTATTCGAAAAAAAATCTCTTTAATCCCATTCTCGTGCACATCATTTAAAAAATATGGTGGCCTATAAGAAGCTGGGGAAAAAACTTATATAGCAGAAATAACACTTTATAATATTTGAATGTATGAAAAAGTGAAATCACAAATCATTGTGGATTGAAAGATGCCTACATTACATAATACATGGACAATTGCTGTAAAGAATTAAATTATGTATTTACCTTGTGTCAAAACAAAATATAGAGAGTAAAATTTTAATTGAATCCATAAAAATGTTGAAAGATGGTAGAAGAGTCTTGCCACTTGCTTTTACATGTAAAAGGAGTAAGAGAGAATACAGATGGAAAGTTGGTACTTTCGGGTATAAAAATTTAATTCTTCTGTATATAAGTATGAGAAATATCTTAATTAAAGAGGAGACAAGGTAGGGAAGAAATTTAATACTCTGAATATCTAAGAGTGCACACAAATGGAGATGATAAAATAACTAACATAAACATACAATTCACAATAGAGCAAAGATACTTTCTAAACATGACAAATGTTCCACTTCACAAAGATGTAAGACTAAATCAGTGAGATGTCATTTTTGCCTAATGAAGATTTTATCTTTTAATGAACATTACTTTATAATGGTTGGTTAGGGTGTGGTTAGGGTCGTGCCTGTCAGTGAAAATATAAATGGTTACATCATTTACTAAAACCATTTTGACAATCATATGTTAAAAATTACTGACTCAACCCATTAATTGTTCTTTTAGGATTTTTTCCTAAGGAAGAAATCAAAGATTTGGACAAAGACTGTTTATATCAGCATTTGTAATTTAAAAAGAAAAAGGGATAAATAGAGAAAGAATAGGAAAGGACTTACTTGTCACCAAACGGAGGAGTTAGTTAAAATAATTATAATACAACATTGTGATGGAAGTTACTTGGCCATTAAAAAACCACTTCTCTGAACACTCTTTAATGGTATCAGGAAACTCTCAGGGTATAATGTCAAGTAGAGAAGTAAAATACAAAATTATACATACCAAATAATCTGAGTTTAGTTTAAAAAATTATATAAACACATTTAGACATTCCCATAGCAAAATATTAACAATTGTTATCTTTGGATACTAATAATTTTTCAGTTTTCTAAAATAACCATATATTCTTTCTATAATCAGTAAAGGTTTTTTCATAACTGAATACTAAAGCTACCTTTCAGTGCTGAAATTTAGAGAACACATGAAACACGTAATTTTGAGGACTTCCTGCCAAAATCATCGTAGATGGAAGGATTACAAACACTTCCCTTCATAAGAGTTGGGTTGTATTGCAGGAAGTAAACAGAGCAGTTTCCAGTAGACCTCACTGCTATCCCTGATGTGGTAGGACAAGTCCTAGAGGCTTGAGCAGCCTGAAGGAGGAAGGATGGGAACTGGCCCACTTCGAGCCCCTTTTCCCTTTGCATTCATTACCATTGCGAATCTCTAAGAGTAAAATAGAATGTGTGTATGTAGCATTCCCAGATCTGTTTGACCGTGGAACTTTTGTCTTTTTTTAAGTGGACCCATTAAATTCTTAAAGAGCACAATTTGGGAAACACTGATGTAGAGATATTGAAAGGAGGATGGACAAAATAGAGGTGGGCAAACAGTGGCCCACAGGCCAAGTCCAGCCAGCCTCCTGTTTTTGTAAGTAAAGTTTTATGGAGACACAGCCACACTTGTTTACTGATTATCTGTATCTGTCTGTAGTTGTTTTCACACTCTGACGGCAGAGATGAGTAGTTTAGACAGAGATCATATGACCCAGCAGGCCTGAGATATTTACTCTGTCCTTTACAGAAGGAGCTTGCGAACACTGGCATGAATGATAGCAATCTTTCAGCCCTGGTAGTTTGTGATTCTAAGTTATTTCTGGTCAGTGGAAGTCTGTTTCAGGCAAAAGTTTTTAAATGAAAAATTGGGGAGGGGGTAGGTGGAAAAAGGCAGAAGAAAGGCAGGAGAGTGACAGATACAAGGATAACAGAAGAAAGTCAGACGTGGTGTGTGAGTAACTAGGAAATGTGCAATGGTGACTGACTCCAAGGAGGAGTTGTTAACACAACTACAAACCACAGAGAGTTTGCTAGCACATCTTTGTGGCTGACATTTAGTACTTAAGTACTAGAAACACCGTGGAGTAAATTATTGAAAGTGGAAAGAGGGGCGCCTGGGTGGCTCCGTTGGTTAAGCCTCCGACTCTTAGTTTCAGCTCAGGTAATGATCTCAGGGTTGTGAGATCGAGTCCCGAGTCTGTGCTCAGTGTGGAGTCTGCTTGTCCCTCTCCCTCCCCCTTTGCCCTTGCCCCTGCTCATGCATGTGTGCTCTCTCTCTCTCAAATAAATAAAATCTTTTAAAAAAGGGAGGGGGGAAGAAATCTCTTGTGATGATGTTTACCTTCATGCATCTGGTTTAAAAATAATATTGAAAGGATTTGAGCATCTTTGAGACCAAGTCTTATTTCTGTAGAGGGAATTTTTTTTATTTCTACTGGGTACTGGCTATAATACTGGCCATCAGCCTGCTGGGTCGTGCTTGGTTACAAAAAGGCACATCAGAGCACCCACAATTGGCCTGTGATAGAATTTGAATGACATAGTTTTTAAGTTAATTATCACCTTTGAATATAAAATGAAATTTTGTAATTATAGTTAAAATATTTAAGACACTAAGAACAACATTCTTAGTATCTTATAGAAGCAACAACAGTAGGAGGCAAAATTTCTAATTGGGAAGTAGAATTTGAGAATGAGTATTTTTCCAACATATTTTCATTTTATTCCTCCAGCTTTATTGACATATAATCAACATTTAACATTGTGTAAGTTTAAGGTGTACATACTGTAAAATGTTTAGCACAGTAAGGTTACTTAACACATTCTTTACCTCGCATAATCAGCATTTTGTTATTGTTACGGTAAGAACATGGTGAGTTCAGCTCTCCTACAACTTTCAGTTACATAGTACAGTATTGTTTGCTAGAGTCACCGTGCTGTACATTCCACCCCAGACCTTATTCCTTTGTGAGTGGAAGTTTGTACCCTTTGACCAACATCTCCCAATTTCCCTCACCCTCAGTCCCTGATAATTGTTATTCTACTCTGTGTTTCTAGGAGTTCAGTGTCAAACATAATTTTCTTAAAATATTTAAAATGCTATTTTTAATATTTACTTTCATGCATTTCTAGGAACAGCAGCTCTTGATTTTAGAAGATTTTGTAGTTTTAAAAATATTTAATCATAATAGTATTTTTATTTGCTGCCAATTAAATTAATATTATCTGTCATCTTGTGCTAAAATACTTTCTCTTATAATTGTCAACTGAATGATTTTTTATTAGCATTATTATAAATTACTGCAGTTAAGAGTAGTGAGAATTAAGTAAAATGTGTTTTGTCCATTTACTTTTTATTAGCCTTTCTTCCTGTCACTTTGAATTTAAAAATAGATTCCAGAGTTATCTTGTAAGATTTAAATTTAAAAACACAAAAGTTTTTTTCTTTGTGCATTCATTCATATCAAGTCTGATACTTGGCAGTTTTTTAGTTCCAGTAAGGGAAGATGGGTTGGTGAAAAGGGAGTAACATGAACTTGTTTTTAGTAAAGGAAATTCATACTTTACCAGCTCATTAAATGACTTCTAGGATATTATGGCCATGGTAGATAAGGACACATATTGAGTTTTACTTTTTTTTTTTTTGACAGAATTATTTCCAAAAAATTCCATATAGTATCTAAGGTAAATATTGAATAATAGAAGGTCTGGAATAAGTGACTCATGGCCTGGCATGATTAAAAGTTGGCTAGATAGCAGGAAATCATTAGTCATTAGTGGAATATTTTAAGTCTGAAACACTAGAATGTATGATAGTTGGTGTTGATTTTATTTTATTTTAAACTTTTTTTTGGTATTGATTTCAATCAAAGGATAAATTCTAATCAGTCATTTTGCTTTTTTGTAGCAGTAATTATAACTTTAAGAAAAGTTTTAACTCAAGACAGTTATGATGAAATTTGACTTCTTAATCATGAATTCCATGGCTAGGAACGTTCTGGGATTGAAAATGCATCTAGGGGCGCCTGGGTGGCACAGCGGTTGAGCGTCTGCCTTCGGCTCAGGGCATGATCCCAGCATTCTGGGATCGAGCCCCACATCAGGCTCTTCTGCTATGAGCCTGCTTCTTCCTCTCCCACTCCCCCTGCTTGTGTTCCCTCTCTAGCTGGCTGTCTCTATCTCTGTCAANAGGTATTGAAATTCTCTGATATTTATTTTCTGTAAAATGAAGGATTTAGATTATATGATTTCCTTATCATCAAATATTCTATTAAATGCAGCTGTTTTAGAAATATATGTATTAGGGGCACCTGGGTGGTGCAGTCAGTTAAGCATCTGCCTTTGGCTCGGGTCGTGGTCCCATCCAGGGATTGACCCCCACGTTGGGCTCCCTGCTCAGCTGGGATCCTGCTTCTCCCTCTCCCTCTGCCCTCCACTCATGCTTGCTCTCTCTAGTGCTCTGTCTCTCTCAAAATAAATAAAATCTTTTTAAAAATTAAAAAAGAAATATACGCGTTAAATATAAGATGAATTTCAGAACTTTTTTCTGTCTCGGTATTGAAATAGATACATTGTTTGCAGAAAGATGGAANAAGCTCTCTCTAGTGCTCTGTCTCTCTCAAAATAAAATCTTTTTAAAAATTAAAAAAGAAATATACGCATTACATATAAGATGAATTTCAGAACTTTTTTCTGTCTCGGTATTGAAATAGATACATTGTTTGCAGAAAGATGGAAGCATTGCCAGTTACCTGCCATAATGTGTGTAATGAAACAAACCTCATACTAAAGATCTGAATTATTGGCTTCGTGTCCCAGCCCCCCTGTGGATGAGGTAGTTAATCTCTCTGAGCGTCATTTTCCTTATGTATAAGTATAAACAGTAACCTCTGCACAGCACACCTTGAGAGGCAAATAAAATAATAAAGTCGACCGTTGAACAACAAGGGGGTTAAGGGTGCTGACCTCCCCTCGCAATCAAAAATCTGTGTATAATTTGATTCCAGCAAAACTTAACTAGCCTCCTGTTGGCTGGAAGCCTTTACCAGTAGGGTAAACAGTCAGTTAACATGTATTTTATACATTATATGTATTTTAGACTATATTCTCAAAATAAAGTAAGCTAGAGCATAGAAACTGTTAAGAAAATAATAAGGAAGCGAAAATCCACTTGCATTACTGTACTGTATTTATCAAAAAAATATTTGTGTAAGTGGACCTGCGCAGTTCAAACCCATGTTGTTCAAGAGCCAACTGTATATGTAAAGCATTTTGTAAATTTCAAGTACTCTGTAACTCTAAGGTAATAGTAATTTGAAAGAATGTGCAAAGGCTAAGCTACTGACTGGGATTTCAGTAGTCATTAAATTAAAACGAAGATGAAAGGTTAACTTCACAAAGCAAGGTTTGAGAACTTTTTTAAGTAGACAAGAGTAATATAATTAATATTCAGTTAGATCATTTGGATTTGCAAAATAAGAAAAAAATCATGTGACCAGATTGCAAGGCATCTGAAACGGTTTGCTTAAAACTAAACTTGCACAAAATAGTTTTAAATAAACATAACGCATGTTCATTGTCAAAAATAAGAATGTGTAATTGACTGAAATAAAAGTAAATGTACCTTTTAACCCTTCCCTTAATCTCACTTTCTAGAGATAGCCCTTGTTAACAAACGTTGATTATGTATTTATTCATTCAGTAAGTATTTGTTGAGCAAAATTCCACGTGCATTCCCTGTGCTAAGTGGCGGGGATGAAGTAGCCGACAAGCAGGCCTGAGTCTCTGCCATCATAGTGCTTATGTACTGTAAGCACAGGTGGACGTTGAGCAAGTAAATAAAATAATTACAGATTATATGCCTACTTAAAGGAAATGAAAAGAATGCTCGGATGAGGAATTATTGAGGGTATATAGGCAGTCACTTTAAACAGGATAGACAGAGCAGGCCTTTCTGATGGGATATGTCAGTTGAGACCTGAGCCTTAGAAGAAGCCTGTGTGTATTTTATATACTCACACAGGCATAGACACACATCATGTATAACCTTTTTATTTGCAGAAATGAAATCGTATTTTTCTGTGACTTTACTGAGCAGTATTTTATGGACATGCTGGTACTTACAGGTTTACCTTTTTTCCTTGCTCTATTATTATGAGACTGCAGTACGAGGAGACTTACATTTTTGTGTTCTTGATGGCAGTGTAAATTTTTTTGAAATGCAGTTTAATAATTTAGAATTCATATACCCTTTCATCAAATAACCCTATTTATAATAATTTACCTTGCATGTATCTATCAAATATTTAAAGATATTTTTGTTAGACTAGGATAACTCTGGAGACAGTACGGTCCATGCAATTAATAAGGGAGCTGATTAAATAACATAATACAATGGAACACTAAGTAGCTGTTAAAAAATAAAGTAGGTCTATGTAAGGTAAATATGGTAGATGTGGAAAAACATCTGCGTTGTATTATTAAAGAAAGTTATGGAAAAGTATATGTAATCTGATTTCATTTGTGGAAAAGATAAGACAGAAGGATGAACAGTTGATCCTTGAACAATGCCTGTGAACAGGGGCTAGGGGCACCAACCCACATGCAGTCAGAAATCTGTCTATAACTTTTGACTCCCTGAAAACTTTACTAATCGTGAGAACCATGAGATTACCTTTTACCTGCAGTACACGGTTTGCTGGAGAGAAGAACTGCTTATGCAGAGATGTTTGGTGTCACGCAGGGATGATTAGCTTCACACAGTTTTAAGTGGATACTTGCAACACCTTAGCTCACCACAGTGGCAACAAGAAGCAGCTACAAAATTATTATAGTAGTACTGTATGCACTACGGTTAACTTTATGCAGTTAAAATTTAATACTGTCTTTACATTTGCATACATTTCTCTCAATTGCACATGGCACCATGAATAGTCCATGTATGTATAAGTTTTGATAAATTTTAACTTTGTGTATTTTACATTTGTGTATATTTTATGATAGTAAATGACAAAATAGACTAGTATTTACATATATGTTATGTATTTGTGACATACCTAACTTTTTCTTAATTTTTGGGGTATTGCTAACCTGTGAAGTTGATCTGTGAGTTTTTTCAAGTGGTGCAAATCTCCAAAAAATCTCTGAAATATTTATTGAAAAAAATCCACGCATTAAGTGAACCACACATTTCTAACCTGTGTTGCTCAAGGGTCTACTGTGGATGTATATGTATGTGCTTGTATGTATAACAGAGTTTTATAAATCTGCACAACAATCTGTTAATTGTACTTCTATCTGAGGAGTGAGGTTAGAAATGTCTGAAGATGGAGAGGGAAGGACAAACAATGTATTGTAAATATTTGAAAGGCCAAATAAAATTAAATTTTTATTTAAAATTTAGAAATTAAATTTGGAATATTGCAATCGGGTCTGTACACATAGTGATTTTTACTTTGTTCAGGATACTTGAAAACTTTTTGAGTTTTTATTTCTTAAACATGTTTTTTAAGATTTTATTTATTTATTCGACAGAGATAGAGATAGCCAGTGAGAGAGGGAACACAAGCAGGGGGAGTGGGAGAGGGAAGCAGGCTCATAGCGGAAGAGCCTGATGTGGGGCTCGATCCCACAACGCCGGGATCACGCCCTGAGCCAAAGGCAGACGCTTAACCACTGTGCCACCCAGGCGCCCCTGAGTTTTTATTTCTTGAAAACAAAATGCTATGGGAGAAAAAATAAATAGGTTGTCTAGAGTATTTGGCAACTATCTCCGAATATTTTCTTATCTTCAAATATAGTATCTTCTATTATAGTATTTTTTTCCTGGAAGATGAATCATGTCATATAAGTGCTAAGGCAGTTGGATATAGTTTATTAATATATTAAAGCAAATTTGTTTTGTTAAACCAAGTGTTTTATTGAGTATGTGTACTGTGTAAATAGAGATTCCTAGTTACCTAGCAGAGACCCCTAATACATAGGCTGGAAGGAGAGACAATGTAAAATGATTTGAGTCTGGTTAGAATGGATCTTAGGGATCCAAATGTCTATTTAGCTGAGCTGGACACTCAGTTAAGTGACTTGTCTTATATCACATTGCTAGTTAGCAGCAAAGTCAGGACTGATATCTATATTCTCAGTTTCAGAATTCCCTGTACCACAGTTTAATGTTTTCAAAACAAAGATCATTTACATTCTCTTAATTTGAGGTGCAGTCCTTTGAGTCTACTGTGGTTATACTTATTGACAAGTCTGGTTAAGTGGACCATTTTGCAAGGGTGACCACGCGTCTAGTGTGCCTGAGACAGTCCTAGTTTATATCTGTTGTCCCAGTGTAATTACCAAAAGTGCTTTCTTGTCATTCTCATAGTATCTGGCCAGGGACAGTGTATTCTACAGTTCCAGTTATTCCCAGTTCATTGAACCTGAAAAGCTGTGAACAGTAAAGAATTGCAGTGCAAGCTGTATTAAATGACAGAGTGCCGCTGTAATTTGGGAGTGGGAAGAAATGGCAGACAGGGATGGCTTCTTGAAGAACACAGCATTCAGTTGAGCATAGAAGGATGAGTAGAAGATTGGTCAGGTTACACAAGGATGAAAAAGGATGACATTTAGGATGTATAAGTAGGAAGGCTGAAAGTGCCCCTGAGGAATAGCAAGCAGCTTAGTTTACCCATGTTCAGAAAGTAGGAATACAAGAATATGCATCCTGGAAGGTATACCCACACCAGATTATTTAATACCAGGTCAAAAGGCTGGGTGGGATTTACTGAGTAGCTAGAATTCAGCAATTTTTAGGAAATGAATAGCACTTTGTGTACAAGTAGTGCACAAGGATTAGTCTGTTGGAGGTGTGTTGGGAGAGTTGAGAGAGGAAAATATAAAATCTGTGATACTGATTGGAAGAATGGTGTGCCACATCAGATAGGATGTTTAAGACCCTCAACTAGGTATTGACAGTGGAAAGAGAAACTCTTTATCCCTTCGTGGCTCATCCATGCTAAATATTTAATAAATGTCAGATAGATGTTCCTACAAAGAAAGAGAGGACAAGATTGGTAATTTTTTTGGATACTTAAGGTAAGGGAGAGAAGAAGATTTAAGTTTCACACTAAATCCAAGCAGAGAGATTCTCTGTATAAATCCAAGGTTGTAATCTTAGTCTACTTAGGTTAAGAAAGTTTGTCCTTATTATTGTTGAGTTGTGCTGTAATGACTGCTCTGTTTTTAGAGAGCTTTGGAGAGGTTGATATATAAAGTATGATTTGTTTATTTAATGTTTAACATTTCATCTTTAACAAAAGTCATGAATTTTGAGGCCAGAATTTGTGAGGTCCAGGTAATAACTTAGTGACTCAATTATGAATTTTGGTTTTAAGCAATTAAATATAAGTTCAGTAAATGACCTTTCTGGACACAAAGATGGATTTAGACATTATCAGAGAGCAAGCTTGAATTTTAATTTGATGCTGTTATTTTGTTATAAAGAAAGAATCCATTATGCAGTGCTAAAACACCAGAAGGAAGATAGTATGTCTGAATATCTTTTAATTGGTAGCTATATTTAAGAGATGATTAAATTATACAATAACGTCATAGTTGGCAGAATATCACTCGGGTCTAAAAGACATCACTGACAATCTGGCTGCTTATAGACTTTATTTCATGTAGTTTCAATGCTGGAGCAGTGTGTTTTTCATTTTTGGTTATAGTTTTTGTTGGTGTTGAGAACATCTTCCATTTGATGCATGCTTAAGAGGTCACCAGAAATTAAAAAGTATAGTAAAATTTGATATGCACTTTGAGTTCTGTTTTCCTATATAGTATTAGCATTTTAAATACTACTGCCACGTAACTGCTACTGTATTGTCCTCATATGTATGCATATTTTAAAAAACAACCTTTGTTTGCCACCAGAGTCACTCTCTGAGTTTCCTCATCTACAGTGTGTCCCTGAGCATTGTAGACCTCAAATGATACAAAGAATGTGAGAGAGTTTTTAGCTGGATTCTAGTATGATGACAAATTTCTTCTAATTTTTAGGATTCCTCTTCAGTTTACATTCTTTTACAAATTCAAGTAGTTGATGTTTCTTGTCAAACTTAAAGATCTGGATTAAGTACTACTTGAATTCTATCACTTTTTACACAATCTAAGGAAATAAAAACTAGACTTTGGGCTTCTGAATCTGAATCTTAAAAAATGCTGATGCTCTTTATCTCTCAGCTATGTCTTGGAAAACTAGTTATGATTGGAGTTAATGTAAATCATTAACCACATTGGAACAAAATTAGTTTTCTCTTTTTATTGGTCTAAACGGATAATGAGCAAAAATATCATTACACATTTTGTCTTTCCTTTTGTCTGGGGTGTTACAGTCTTACCGAGGAGATGGCATTTTGCTTTAGGATGAAAGGCGAGAAGGCTGTCTTTTTTCTGGGCTCACTGCTGTGGTAGGTACGTCATTAGCAGTCTGGCACACCTGTTTTAATGAGTGCTTTTGATGTCAGGAAAATGTCAGATGACTTCCTTAAAACTGAAACATCTCTCCTGCACACAAGAATGGGAGGAGTATTTTGTGTTCATTTTATTTTATAACTTCCTTCAATTGTTTATATAAGTCATTTATTTAAACCACCAGTTCACTGGAAGGGCTGCTTATCAGAGCACACACTACCAAAACTCTCCAATAGAGTGCGTTCCTCTGATAGTGGATTAGTTCTTCTCCACCTTTGGGATTTAGTTCCTCAGAGGAAGAGCTCTAAAGTCTGTGGCATCATCACATGCAACTTTTGTTCCCTTGCTTTGAAATTATTTGAATACTCAAACTATGTAGCCTTGGTTAAGTAATTTTATGAGTTTATGTTCACATTGCCTTGTCCCCTAACCTGTCTCCTAGCTGTTTAGCAGCTGTGCTGGTGGACATTTCAGGTATTTGCATAGCTTGGAATTATTTCATTTTGGAGTATGCTGTTCTGTCACAACCCTGAAAGACTGTTACTACATTCATAAGCACCAGCTTCAGTGGGGCTTCAGACACCTGCAAGATCCTATTAGGTTTTCTTAGTCTGCTTCCTCCCCCTTTCTTGCATATCAATTATTTTAAAGCCTTCTGCTCTTCAAACCTACTATTTTACTGCCAGCAGTTGACCACGTTTCTCAATTCATTGAAATTTGAGATTCTTTTAGTGATGTAACATATGGTCAGTTTTTTGGTAACAATTCTGTGGGTGTTATGTTTGCTAGATATTACGGTTTGTAAATGTCTGTTAGATCAAACTTGTTAACTGGGTTTGTAAACTCCTTTAGAGCCTTACCTAATTTTTGTCTACTTAATCTGCC
>NC_048222.1:35374740-35383257 GCF_002007445.2 Ailuropoda melanoleuca | reverse complement strand
ATCCCATTCTGACCATCTCTGTCATTTAGTCGGTGTGTTTAGACTACTTACATTTAAACTGATTATTGATGTAGTCAGATTAGTAGCTACTGTGTTTGTATCTGTTTTCTTTCTATTCATTGAATTTTTTGTTTCTTTCCCCTCTTTTTTCCTGCCTTTCATGGTTTTGAGTATTTTACATGATTCCATTTCATCTCTCCTAGTGTCGGTTATACTTCTTTTGAAGAGTTTTCGGTGATTGCCCTAGACTTTACAAATATATTTTTAACTAATCTATGTTCATCTTCAAATAACACTATAACTGCTTCCTTTAGTGTAAGTACTTTATAACAGAATATTTCCAGTTTCTCCTTCCCGTTCCTCTGTATTGCAGTCATTTGTTTCATTTATCCATATTACGGCTTTAAGCAGTTACCTTTTAGATTAGTTAAGAATACAAAAAACAAAATATTTTATCTTATGTTCATTTATTCCTTCTCTGACACTCTTTTTTTAAATGTAGATCCAAGTTTTTGACCTACCTAATTTTTCTTCTGCTTAAAGAACTTCTTTTAACATCTTTTTCAGGACAGATCAACTAGTGGTAAATTCTGTCGATTTTTGTTTGAGAAAATCTTTATTTCTCCTTCACTTTTGAAGGAGAGTTTTAGAATAGAGAATTAGATAGTTGTAGATATAGAATATACAGAATTCATGGTTGGTGGTTATTTTTTTCTTTCAACATTAAAGATTTCATTATAATCTTTACTGTTCCTCTACAGGTAAGGTGATTTTTTTTCCCCTGCTGACTTCTTTCAAGAATTTCTCTTTGTCTTTGGTTTTCAGTGGTCTGAATATGATATGTTTAGGTATGAATTTTTTTTTACATTTATCTTATTTGGTGTTCTCTGAGTCTTCTAAATATGTGGTTTGGTATTTGTCATTAATTTTGGGAAGTTCTCCGCCATTATCATTTCAGATACCTTTTTTCTTCTCCATTGTCTCTTTGTTCCCCTTCTGGTATTTCAGTTACACATATGTTCTACTCTTTGATATTGTCCCACAGTTTTTGGATGTTCTGTTTTTCATTCTTCTTTTCATTTCAGTTTGGGACCTATCTTCAGATTGATTATTTCTCGGCCATGTCAAGTCTGAGCCCATTGAAGGCATTCTTCTTTTCTGTTACTGTGGTTTTTATTTGAAGCATTTTCTTTTGATTCTTTGGAGTTCTGCCTCTTTGCTTACTCCTCTGTTCTTATATGTTATCTACCTTTTTTAATTAGAGCACTGAGCCTTTTAGTCATAGTTATTTCACATTTCCTCTCTGATAATTCCAACATCTGTGTCATAAGATAGTGTTCTGGTGGTTGTTTCATTTCTTCAGACTGTGCTGTGTTTTTTCCCCTTGCCTTTTGGCTTACCTTGTGATTTGTTGTTGAAGGTTAGGCATCTTGTTTCAGGTAATGGGAACTGAGGTGAATAGGCCTCTAGCGTGAGGAATTATGTTAATCCAGGTAGGAATTGAGTTGTGTTTAATGTTTATTGTAGCTGTAGATACCAGGGGTTTCAAATTCCTCTGGTGTAATTGATTTTTTGGCCTTTCCTCTTGACTTTGGAACTTTCCCATATTCTGTTCCTCAGAGAGTTTCTTACAGTTCTTTATCTGTAATCCACTGTTACTTTCCTTGAGCCCCATTTGTATGGTGTTAAGATATGGACAAGGAGGACCATTTTATGATTAAGTCTCAGATTTTAAATGGGCCTGTGTCTCATGGTTATGACCATCACAAGTGCTATAGCTTTTCTCCCCTACTTCCTATTCCCTTCCTTGCTGATAGTGTTTCCAATCTATTTCCTTGAAACCCTGTCCTGTGTTGACTGTAGGTTGTTGTATTCTCCCCCCCTTCCCCCACCTTAGGTGAAACAAGAAACCTGTCAGTTGGAGGGGTAGAACTTCCTGTTCTCTTGCTGGAATAAGGTTTAAAATGGTGCTCTAGCAAAGTCTTTTCTTCTGGAAAGTAGGCCTTTGTTATGGACTCTGGGCATTTTTTACAATTCTTACCCCCCTCCTGCCCCTGTACAGGAGAGATCTTTTTTGGATCCTCATGGTGAGAACTTGGTGGAGTTTCTGGAAGGAAAGCCCACAAAAGCATAGCATCATCTGTAAGACCGTGGCCTCCAGGAATTTCTTACTCTTACAGTAGTCCACACTCAACCTCCAGCAATTCATCAAAATTACCATTCAAGTGTTCCCATCAGTTTATGTCTCCAGGAGCTCCAACTTCATGTAGGCAGATTTTGGTTGCTGAATCTCTGTGGATGCACCGTCTCTCCATATTTGGGGGTGGCAGTTTGGCTTGTAATCTTAGTTCTCTGTTGAATCCAAGAAAAGTTGTTCATTATAAGTTTCATTCTTTTTTAAGTTTGTACAGCTTTTTCCTGGACAGGAATGATGACTTTCAAGCTCTTTACTACCAAGATTGAAAACAGACATCTCTCCTGCCTATATTTTTAATTTCTAAGATCTCTGAATGTTTTGTAAATAATGGGCTATTCTTGTTTTATGTTATTCAGATCTTTAACATTTTCTTTTTTTTTTTCGGTATTTATTTATTTATTTTTAAATTTTATTTATTTATTTGACAGAGAGAGCACAAGCAAGGGGAGTGGCAGGCAGAGGGAAAGGCAGGCTCCCCACAGAGCAGGGGGAGCCCGATGTGGGACTCGATCCCAGGACCCTGGGATCATGACCTGAGCCACCCAGGACCCCGGGATCATGACCCGAGCCAAAGGCAGTCACTTAACCAACTGAGCCACCCAGGCATCCTTAAGTTTTTATTTAAATTCCAGTTAACATACAGCGTAATATTAGTTTCAGTTATACAATATAGTGATTCAACATTTCCGTACAATACCCAGTGCTCATCACGGCAAGTGCACTCCTTAATCTCCATCACCTATTTAACCCATTCCCCACCCACCTCCCCACCCCCAAAAAAAGAAAAAGAAAAAACTCTGAAAAACAAACTGCGGGTTTTAGAGGGGAGTGTGTTGGGGGGATGGGTTAGCCCGGTGATAGGTAGTAAGGGGGGCACATATTGCATGGAGCACTGGGTGTTACGCACAAACAATGAATTATGGAGCATTACATCAAAAACTAATGATGTACTGTATGGTGACTAACATAACGTAATTTTAAAAAAACCTTTAACATCTTTTTTTTAAAGATTTTGTTTATTTCCTTGAAAGAGAGAATGAGAGAGAGAGAGAGTGCACAAGTTGGAGGGGGAAGGGCAGAGGGAGAGGGAGAAGCAGGGAGCCCAATGCAGGGCTCAATACCAGGACCCTGGGATCATGACCTGATCAGATGCAGTCGCTTAACCAACTGAGCCACCCAGGCACCCCCATCTTTAACATCTTATAAAGTTTTCTTCTATTTGCTTATTCTGTTCTCTTGGTTATTATTTCTTTTATTGAATTTCGTACCTCTTTTTCATTGCTTTAATTCCAAATGCCTTTGCTTTGTATACATATTTATCTTTATCCTTGTTTGATTGTTGTTTATATATGTAGTTTCTTCATGAAAGTTTGCCCTAAGTACTCTTTTCAGGAAAAGGGTTTTAGGTCAAGGGTAACACCAGGGCAGTGTGTGACTCAGTATGAGCAGAAGGGGAAACATCTGGCCCAAGTATTCTGAAGATTGTTCTTTACTTCATTGCCCATGTGTGTTCTCATGTCTTTAATCTGTGGAACATGTCTGGGCTTGCTCTTATCTGCTCATTTGAAAATGTTTTCTCCTTTGTCAGATTGGGCTGTAGATTTACTCTATTCTTTTGTTTTCACCAAACCACTTCCTATTTTTTAAGAAGTCCTCAACATTTTAATTTTAAGTATGGCATCTTTTCTTCTCCAAGTATTTTTTTCTGTAATTTCAAGAGATTTTGATTGCAGGAGAAGGTAACTTAATAGATTTAACTGTTACCATTGTTAATAATAAGTTTATATTATTTGAATGCTTATTCTTATAGGGTTCCTGGACTGAAGTCCAAGATGAGAAGAGGTCCCCCCAACACCAAAGCAGTTCTTGGACACCAGCAAGGGTGTTCAAGTGTTCGGTTCTGACAGTGTCCACTCAGAGACAGCATCAGATTCCACAGATTAAGGGCTCAGTCGTGCAGTGCTCCTCCCCGCCTCCCCTGACAGCACCACCACCTTCAGACACCAGTCCCAAGCCCTAGGCCATCACTTGTGCTTCTGACCAACTGGTTACAGATTACAATTCCAATGACCTCATCCTTAGGTTCAACTAATTTGCTAGAGTGGCTCACAGAACTTAGGGAAACACATTTACCAGTTTACTAAAGGATATGATACAGGATATGAATCAACAACCAGTGAAGACATACATAGGTCAGGGTGCCAAACAAAGGAGCTTCTATCCTCATAGAGCTTGGGGCCTGGCTTGTTGACATGTGAGAGTGTTCTGGTTCCCCAAGTGTGGAAGCTCTCCAAAAAAGGCCAAAAAGCTGTCCTCTTGGTGGTTTTTGTTTGTTTGTTTTTTGTTTTTTTTTAAGATTTATTTATTCTGAGAGAGAGAGAACATGTGAGTGGGAGGAGGGGGAGAGGGAGAGAAAGAATCCCAAGCAGACTCCCCACTGAGCACGGAGCCCGATGCAGGGCATGATCCCATGACAGTAAGATCATGACCCCATGACAGTAAGATCATGACATGAGTTGAAACCCAAGAGTCAGATACTCAGCTGACTGAGCCACCCAGGCACCCCGTCCTCTTGGGTTTTTATGGAGGCTTCATGACATAATCATGATTGGCTAAGTCACTGGCCATTGGCTGAATCAACCTTCACCCCTCTTGCCTCCCTAGAAGTGGTGGGAGTAGGGTGGGGTACTGAAAGTTCCAACCCTTTAATCATATGATTGGTCCTCCTGGCAACCAGTCCCCACCTTTGGGTGGGGTCCAGAAGTCACTTCCATTAATAACAAGATACCCATTTTACCTTTATGAAGAAGGTAAATGCTTCCTGAAGCATTTTCAGGAACTGTGAAGACCAGATAGAGTTCTTAAAACATATCGCAGTATGTGCCAGGGAACATGCTCAATGCCTTCAGTATGTGATCTCTTTTCATCTTTACATCAACACAGAATGGTTGTTGTTATTTGTATGTATACCTAAGAAAAATGAAGTTTAAAAACATTATCCTGCCCAGGATCCCACAGCTAACTATGTGTCAGGGCCGGGATGTGAACCTAGCCTGTCCGACTGATCCATTTAAACACTAGCGCAATAGTGTGCGTATGTACCTTCTACCCTGCCCAACACTAACTTCAGTTCCTTACCCACCTTCCATTTTATCACTTAAGTTGTTTCACTCTTAAAATGCTGTTCCCTCCTACGAGGACCAAATCTTGTATATCTTTCAAGGCCCAGTTGTAAATGCCACCTCAGCTGTAGCACTGTTGGCAGTCTTCCAGCAGAAATAAATCTCTTACTTCTTACTTCATTTTACATTTATTTGATCCCCTTTCTAGGACTGTCTGCTTTCTCCTTTAATGTAGCCATTGGATGCATACAGTTCTTCCCTACTAAACTGTAAGGTCACCAGGAAAAGGATTTGTGCCGTTCATTATTTGTGTCCTGTATCTGTGTGATTCCTAGCATTACCTGACATGTAGCATTTCAATAAATATTATTAATAAATAATTAATGTATATTTACTCAGTTTAATTTTTGTCTTTATAACTGCATCTTTTTAAATCAATTTCTTTTTTAAATATTTTTTATTATATTATGTTAGTCACCACACAGTACATCCCTGGTTTTTGATGTGAAGTTCGATGATTCATTAGTTGCGTATAACACCCAGTAAATCAATTTCTACTATCAGGGTTGTTGACTTATTTGTGTGGATTTTATTTGTGTGGATTTTATTTAAATATGAGTAAGGATCTTGAGCATATCTGTTTTTTGGGGTTTTTTTTTTTTTTAAAGATTTTTTATTTATTTATTCGACAGAGATAGAGACAGCCAGCGAGAGAGGGAANTGGGTTTTTTTTTTAAAGATTTTTTATTTATTTATTTGACAGAGATAGAGACAGCCAGCGAGAGAGGGAACACAGGCAGGGGGAGTGGGAGAGGAAGAAGCAGGCTCATAGCGGAGGAGCCTGATGTGGGGCTCGATCCCATAACGCCGGGATCACGCCCTGAGCCGAAGACAGACGCTTAACCGCTGTGCCACCCAGGCGCCCCTGAGCATATCTGTTTTAATCCTGCTGATGGGATTAATATTTATGAGTATCCAAGAAATGGAAAATACTATTAGAACTAATTAGATGGAGACTTCTTATACTAGAATCAATAAAAATATCTAACTTTGCATGAAAATTTCAAGGAAATTCAAGATATTTGGGAGCCATTTGCATGCTAAATAAACATTTTGATTTCTTCTTCTAGAAGTTAAATAATGTGTATTATAATATGGAAGATGATTCCCAAATCAAAAGTAGGCAGCAAATAAATCATTGTTTCTGTCACATAAACCTAGAAGGAAAATAACATGTATCTGCCAAGTTTTAAAATTCATGTCACAGTTTCACGGAGCAATTTGGTTATAAAGTGTCTTTCTTTTTAATAATACATAGCAATGAGACTTGTGCCACTTCATTTTTTAAAAAGATTTTATTTATTTATTTGAGAGACATAGTGAGAGTATGGGGTAGGGGGAGGGGCAGAAGGCAAGGGGGAAGCAGGCTTCTTGTTGAGCAGGGAGCCAGAGGTGGGACTCCATCCCAGGACCCCAGGATCATGACCTGAGCTGAAGGCAGACACTTAATGCACTGAGCCACCCAGGCACCCCAGACTTGTGCCACTTCAAACAAGTGATATATTAAACATAGAATAGCAAAGATTTATTAGCAAGATCATTTTTTTTCTGTTTCAGAAAATCATAGAATTTGAGAATTGCATGTTTTACCTATACAATGATTGTCTTCAGAATAACTTACCATTTTCTAGTGATAGGGCATTCTTTCTCATACGACATCCCATTCTACTGTTGGATATAACTTTATGCTTAAAAAGTTATTCTTTAAACTAAAATGTTTTTAAAATCTGTTTTTTAGAGCTTCTTTCTTTACTTTGAACCTTTAGAATTTATAAAAGCCTTAAGATTTTTAACACTAACTTTCATGGGGCATCCAGCAGAATGAGATAGAGCATAGGCTGTGGGGCTATAGCTCTTTCTGTATATGAGTCTCCCGATATGTCACTGATAGTGACAGTGTTAAGAGGATGCTAAGCCTAAATCATCCCCATTGTGTAGCATTATTGCTCTGCTTTAGTTTTCTTAATTCACTATCATTATATTTTAAATTTGGGAATAGTGGTGAAATTGTATTAGTTCAAGAAAGGGGGAAAAAATCTTTTTCTTATGCTTCTCACTTATAAGCTTCCATGAAATATGCTTAATCTGTTGAGAGACACCATTGGGAACAACCCACGTACAGCTTTGAACTCATTGTAACTGCCACATATTTTTCAGTGGCTCCTTTATGTGATAGATTACTCTCAGGAGCAAATAATTTGCATCTCTTCTCACATTCTGTTAGAGATTTTATTTTTAATAAAGTGCTATGATTAATAGCCTGATGTAATTGTTGTTTCCCCGTTGAGTGTAAATGCTTCATTTGAATGTCTTTAAGCTGAAGGAACAGTTGTTTTATTGGACTCTTGTTGTTTTTCTGTGCTTCTCAAGGTTTTTTGATTGCTTTCTTTGGGCTGTTTATAGTGGGAGGAGGAAATGAACTTCTCTATCAGGTTGTGGAGTAGGACCCAATAGAGAAATGTTAAGGATGAATACTGACATACTTGAACATTCATAAATATATTTTTATGATAATTTTGGAATGGGACAAGCATCTATTGCAATTCTGATTGGTTTTCCAATGGCAGTTATGAAAATACCTTATCTCTTTGGACTACTGGTATTCTGATGATCTCATATTATAGATGCTTTCTGAAATGCCAGGGTGCTTTCACGAAGTTTTTGTTCGGTTTTTGTTGTTGTTGTTGTTGTTTTGGGGTTTGGTTTGTTTGTTTTTTTTTTCATTTTGCAGATCAGACTTAAAATATAAGGTAAAACAGGGTAGAAAAGAATCATTAAAAAGTTGAGAAATTGTGCATTGGGTTTTAACAAGTGTCTGGTGCCCCACTTATCAATAGAGAGTTCTTCGTTCTTTTTTTAAAATTTATTTTATTTTATTTATTTTATCTTTTTAATTAATGTTTCCTTTCTTTTTTCTTTATTTATTTTTTAATTTTTTATAATAATAATTTTATATTATGTTATGTTAGTCACCATACAGTACATCCTTAGTTTTTGATGTAGTGTTCCATGATTCATTATTTGCGTATAACACCCAGTGCTCCATGCAATATGTGCCCTCCTTAATACCCATCACCGGCTTATCCCAAACCCCCACCTCCCTCCCCTCTGAAGCCCTCAGTTTGTTTCCCAGAGTCC
>NC_048222.1:35365042-35370774 GCF_002007445.2 Ailuropoda melanoleuca | reverse complement strand
CTCTCTTTCTCCACCCCCTCAGGGATGCCGATGATTCTGACATTGGAACGTTTCATTGAGTCAGTGATCTCCCGTAATCTACATTCTTGAGATTGGATTTTTTTTGAGCCAAGTTTCTGTTTTTTCCTTCTTTTCTATCATCCCATCTTCCAATTCACTAATTCGTCCTTCTGCCTCATTTACCCTGACTGTCAGAGCATCCAGTTTAGACTGCATTTGATTCATGGCATTTTTAATTTCTGCCAGATTTGCTCTCATTTCTGCCCTTAGAGATTCTATATTCTCGTTAATATTTTCATTAATATTTTTTTCAAGCTTACACGTCATCTTGACCTTTGTTACTCGGAACTCTATTTCTGACAATTTGGTTATATCCATATCCATCAGTTCTGTGGCAGAGGCCACAGTCTCTGTCTCTTTTCTTTGCTGAAGATTCCTCCTCCTTGTCATTCTGATGAGGAGAGGTTGCGGGGATGCACAGAACCCAAATTATTGACCAGGACCCAGGCAGTGTGCACTTGTTTTATAGGGGACCTTAGGGATGTGGGCTTCTTGATTTTTCAGCCTGCCTTCTGGGGGAGGGGCCTGCTGCGCTGATACTCAGGCAGCCCTATTTGGGTAGAGTCACCCTGTGCCCTGCAAGGGGGGTGGGGATGGGCACAATGTGAACAGGTATTTCCGGGCTTTTTCCCTGGCGGTTTTCTGTGACTCTTCTGAGAGTCAGAGCAGCTGTGGCCATATCCTAGCCTCTATCTCAGAACAGAGAGATCACAGTCCGCTCTCCACTTTAACTCTCTTTCTGCCGGTGCTGCTAAAAACCCCACAGCATCTCCAGCCGTGCGCCCCACAGCCACTCTCCCAGTCCTTGCTTCCAGGACCAGCACATCTCCGTCCTTTGTGCTTTTAACACCGCCAGCCGCCCCTGGTTCCCATGCGCGCTCCCGAGCTGTTTCAGTGTGGTGCGCACACTCCGGAGCTCCGATTTTCAGTCTAGTTCGAGTGTGCGCTCCAGAGCTCCGGTTTTCAGTTTGGACGCGCGCTCCCGAGCTCCTGGTTTCAGTCCAGTTCCAGTGAGCGCGCCGGAGCTCCGGTTTTCAGTCTGGTCATGCACGCGCTCCCGAGCTCCCGGTTTCAGTCTAGTTCGAGTGTGCGCTCCAGAACTCTTGTTTTGTGTTTGGACGCGCACACGCTCCCAGGCTCTCGGTTTCAGTCCGGTTCCAGTGAGCTCTCCGGAGCTCCGGTTTTCAGGCTGGTCGAGCGTGTTCCCGGGCTCACGGTCTAAGTCTGTTTTCTCCCGGGTATCGGTCTGCGAGTCCTGCCCGTTCCCCAGTGCAACTGGCTACTGCTTCCTGGCACCCGAGCATGGCGGCTCCCTCCCCCTTCGATTTATTATCTCCCGATATCTGTGTGCGGTTTCACGGCTCCCCACTTCGTACCTCAATACTCAGCGCTGGAGATGTTCGTTTGTAGAGATCCAGATGTATCTTCCTACGTCTGGGCTGATTTCCTAGGTGTTCAGGATGATCTGGTAGATACCCAGCTCGATTCATGGGACCAGCTGAATAAAGGTCCCCTACTCCTCTGCTATCTTTTCCGACCTGTTCGTTGTTCTTGCTGTTGAAGTGGCGATACCCTTCAGCCTGGTCATTCCTACATCCACTCTCAGGCGCCTGACAGAGTGTATGAAACACTTCTGTGTAACCACAGAGCAATTTTCCTTTTGTTCAGAAATCCAGAGTTTCAGGCCAGGCTTCTTTGGCACTAGCCATTGAGTTCTTCATTAGCCCTACCCAGAAGCCAGCTACGTTTGTTAATAGTGTAGTAGGATAAGAATTCAAAACTAATAAGAAAATTTGAAAGCTTATCTTGTGAAATTGAATATTGACTGCATCTAACTTTTATTTGAAAAATAAGTTGGGTGAAACTTTTACAAAATAGAGAAAGATAGTTCAAGATTAATTTCGAAGTTGAATTAGCATATGTATACTTATATATACACAGACATCATTCTGGCCTTTTTTGGCTGATAAGGGTATTACTTTTACTTTGTCTTAGAATTTAGGGAGAGCTTCTTATTTTTGTATTGTGAAAAGTCTTTATTTTCGGGGCACCTGGGTGACTCAGTCGGTCTTCAGCTCAGGTCATGATCCCAGAATCCTGGGATCTAGTCCCATGTCAAGCTCCCTGCTCAGTGGGGAATCTGCTTCTCTCTTTCCCTCTGCCCCTCCCTCTGCCCCTTCTCTCTCTCTTTTTCTCTCTCTCAGATAAATAAAATCTTTTTTAAAAAACTTGATTTTCATGTAAACTAATTCTCTTTAGAAATTCAGCTTCAAAAGTTTTCTTTATGATACAAATTCATATTTTAAAGTCTGTCATATCCCCACAGTGACATATTGTTGTTCTTAAACCTTTTCTTAGTTTTTATTTATTCAGTCACTGAATGAACATTTATTAAGTGTATAGTAGATATTAGTTTCTACAAAGAAAACAAATGAGCATAACTACTTAAGTAAAAATAAATGTTTTTTCTAATGACTAGAGCTTAGAAATTTTTTTTAATGATTTTATTTATTTATTTGAGAGAGAGACAGAGAGCACATGCAGGGGAGCAGCAGGCAGAGGTAGAGGGAGAAGCAGCCTCCCTGCTGAGTAGGAAGCCCCACTGCAGGGCTCTGATCCCAGGACCCTGGGATCATGACCTGAGCCAAAGACAGATGCTTATCTGACTGAGCCATCCAGGCACCTGTAGAAATGTTTTTAATACTTTTTTTTTTTATTACTGTGGTACCTCTTTGAAAGAGTATTTTTAATTATTGTAATATTTTAAAGGTACTAGGAACTTATATTTCTGGCCATGACAGAGTAACTAGTATTGGACTAGCCCTCTTGATGTAAACAGCTAGAAAATTGGACAAAATACATAATAAGTATTTTTAGACATTTGAAAACTTGCAAGAGCATAATCCCTAACAGAAGGGAAATAGATGAGAGGAGCCCCATAGTCAGCCGCCAGCTTTCTGCCAGGAAGTACTTTCCAGCCTGCAGTACAGGGTTGGGACAAGGGAGCAGACAGCTTAGTGGTCTCAATGAGCTAAGGAGACAGACATCAGAGTTTAGGGTGAGAAAGATAATTGGAATTTGTGGAGCAGCCCATTGGAGAGAAATGAAATGTGCAGAGAAGCTCAAGAAAGCTGGATAAGGTTCCCCTTGAGTCTTTTACTAAATACTAAGCTGTACTACACAGAGCTTAGCAAAGAACATCTACTAAGGAAAGAACAATTACTGGAGAGCTGGGAGATTCCTGGAGCATACAAAGGGTTGAGAAATTTTTATATTCTATCCTATCAGAGTAGAGAGAACTTGTTGAACACCCCAGGTCTTCAGCGGAGACTACAGAAAGGCTATACTTTGAGAGTAGGGCTGATACCTAGATGCAAGGCTACTGTAGAACCATCATTAACAGATGAAAACAAACCTTGGCAGGAACACGTTGATCTGTGAGGTTAACTGCTGGCCAGAACAAAGTTCAACACTCTGCTAAGGAAGACAAAAAAATCCAAACAACTAACAGGTTAGCACACATAATATGTAATATATAATCAAAATTAGTTGAGAGGCAAAGAGAGGAAGGGAGGAGAGAAAGGGGAGGGGAGAGGGGAAGGAAGAGAAGGAGAGAAAGGAAGGGAAAAGGTGAACCATAACCTGGAAAATAAAGTAGTTACTGTAAGTATATTCAAGGATGTTAAGGAAAACATGAACACACGGAGGGAACAAATGGTTGTTCAATAGAGAAACGGAAATATAATGAAGAACTAAATGGAAATTTGAGTACAATACAATGTACAAGTAACACTTGGAAGAGAAGAAGCTTGCCAGGAAAAAAACGTAAGGAAAATCAATGATGCTAACAAGCATAAATTTATCTTTTCAACTATCTTGATGAACTGTGCCTAAAGGTTCACTTAAGGCTAATATAATCACTATTAATGTAAATCTGCACATTTGGAACATTCTTCTATAGCTCTGTACAAGCAGTATAAAAATAATTTAAAAGAATTACACAAGTGCTCTAGGATAGCAAAACAAGCTTCTTAGTGTTACATGTGAGAAATTGTGTGGCCTTTAGGTATTGGTAGCTCCGTAGGTCTCGCCAGTGTGATATAGATGCCAAGAATCCAAGGACAAAAATATATAGTATCCTTATTTATGTTTCAGTCACTTAATTTCAAGAGCTTATAGAAAAGTTTTGAAACTATATTATAAAGGGAACAGTAGAAAGAACTGGGAAATTTTTATCAAAAGAAGAGGACTGCCCTCAAATACTTGAAAGTGGTCTTTGTTCATCAGTTTTGTTTCTTAAAAAAAAAAAAATGAAAGTAGTCTTTGGCAGTTCGCTCATATTTAAGAGTGTGGTATTTAAAAATCTGAAAGGCTCTGTTTATAGGGACGCTTTTAAAAAACTTTTCAAAATAATTTTAGAATTGCAGAAGTGTTACAAAGAGCACAGAGAGCTCTTCTAGTGTACTCATCACCCAACTTCATCTAATGTTAACATCTTAAATAATCGTGATACAATAAACAAAACTAAGAAAAGTACAAACTTTATTCTGATTTCACCACTTTTTCCATTAATGTCTTTTTTCTGCTCCAGAATCCAGTTTTGGATCCCACATTGCATTCAGTCGTCACCTCTCCCTAGTCTCTTCAGTCTGTGGCTGTTCTTCTGTCTTTCATGCCCTTGACACTTTGACATTTTTGAAAAGTATTGGTCAGGTATTTTGTATAATGTTCTCAATGTTCGTTTTGTCTGGAATTTTCTCATGATTACATTAGGTTAGTGGATTGCATTAAGGTTATGGATTTTTTGGACAAATATTACAGAATTGATGTGCCCTTTTCAACTCATCCATATCAGGGTTATATTACACCAATATGTCTTGTTATTTGGTAATGTCAGCTTGATCATGTGGTAAAGGTTGTGTTGGTTGGATTTCTCCATTGTAAAGTTGTTTTTCTTTTTGTAATTAATAAATACTTTATTTATTACCTTTATTTATTTATACATTGAGGCTGTGCAAATATCCTATTTTCCCGGTAAAGCCGTTTAATTGCTGGGCTTTATTATGGAAAAATTGGGGTAGTCATTCTTTTCTAGGACCATACCAGATAGCAATATTTGTAAGTCTTCTCAGCTGCTCAGTTTATCCAGAGAGGACTGCTTCACTCTCCTGCTTCGTGATAGGAAGCTTGGTTGCCAGCCTTCTGGAACTTGCTGGAGAGGGTGATAGGAAGTTTCATATTTTAGTATGTGGTCTTAATCCTCTTGTTGGTTACATCTGAGCCCAGAGCCTCTCTGATTGAGTTTCTGTGGAGTATAAACCTCTTGTCTCCAGGGGTGAGGTGGAGGTTTAATAGCTCCTAATTCCTACCCCCATATCATCCCTGTCTCCTAAAGTGCTGCCAGTTCCTGAAGGTCAGTTGGTTTGAGTCTTATCTTGGTGTACCTGGACCAACTCTGCTCCATTAATTAATCTGTCCACTTTTTTTTTTTAACATGTATTTTGGGGTGGGATTGCAGCTATCTCTTAGTTTTGTCCAAAATGGGGTTTGTGTTCGTATTTCTTGTTCTGTTTGTTGTTTGGGGGTATTTATAACGTGGTGTACCCAGAAATGTGTTTAGCCCTCTGTCCTAAAACTGAAGCCAAAATAGGTTTTCAGAAGACTATTTGGCA
>NC_048222.1:35275675-35364942 GCF_002007445.2 Ailuropoda melanoleuca | reverse complement strand
ATATAAAACAAACCTTAGTAGTATTTTGAGAATGATGAAAGGTAGAACTTTAATCCTTTTGCTCTGTGTACTTCTGTATTGCATAAATTACTTCTGAACATAATAAAGATTTGATGGCTTAAAAAGATAAATAGATTACTTCTATAACAAGCTTATTACCATTGGTTTTTAAGTAAAAATATGAAATAGACTCCCTGCAGAAGTAGTTGAACAGTGACTGGTTTTCAGACAGAGGCTCGTTTAACGACCTTTGCCAGACACTGTCTCGGGTGTTAAAGATTGCCCAAACTGGGTTCCTGTTTGGGGAAAAGAGATTTCATGATCATGTAGGAATGGGAAATTCTAGGTTAACAAACTGAACAGGTTTTTCTCCTGTAGAATTGCTGGGAGTTTTTAACATGCAAAAAGTATGGCAGACCTGCACAATCTCACGAATACGATTGTTCTCTTTTTTTTATGGTACACTTGTTAACTTCTCCCAAAAGAAATGCTCTGTGGAACTGTTTTTTTTGTTGACATTGCTATTATGTTTAGAGCAATAAAGCACCATGTTAATCTGATTCAGTTTTGAACAATGAATTTTGAATACTGCTTCTATTTTCCTGGAAAATAACCAATTTAGTAAATTCCTTTATGCAAGGAAATGAAGGACTAGAAAGAAATTTTCCCCTAGATACCTTCAAAATCTTCTGAACTCCTTCAAAAGGTGAGAAAGAAATTTTAAAACTAATATGTTTCCCAAAAAAAATTATGAAAAAGGAAAGGAAATTTGGATTTCAAAAGAAAATTTAAATGTGCCTACACACAGCTCACTTGGCTGGTGTGAGTGGGTGTCAAATTAGGATAATTGGATCCACTTAACTGAGGGCAACATGCCCAGCACAGAATTTAATGATCTCTATCTAGAAACTGTTCTACATGCGTCGATATATTGGTTAAACTCATAATTATAAACTGCTAAAAGTGACACTGGATCAATCACGAATCTGATGTATCATTAACACCAGATCTATCAACCACAGAGTAGCTGGAGTTTGAAAGTGATTTCTCAGAAAATGAGAACAGTTCTGCTGATTTCCTCGAAGAGCATACTGCATCAGGAGGAATACAGTCCTTCTTCGGGGTCTCACACAATCACTTCAGTTAGTCCCACTTCGGAGCCCAGTGAGGTCATTAGGTTTCAGTGAAAGTGCCGGTGTGAAGCTGCTGCCGAGTGTTTGGGCAGCAGGTCAGAGCTAATAGCATTTTTGATGTTTGGATTTTGAAAGTTTAATACCTTTTCTCAAACATCTTTCCCAGTTGCCTTTGGAGTCTGATTTACGTGGTGCTGATTGCTCCAAATGCAGTAGCAGTGTGCACACAAGGTACCAAAGCTGAACAGTCCTTTCCTGTTCAGTAACCAGGCAAACCTAGGGCACAGCTTGCAGGACCTTGACNGCACAGCATGCAGGACCTTGAACTCTGTACTCAGGTGTTTGGGCTTTATTCCGTAGATGGTTTTGGGGACTGATGTGTTCAGATCTTTTATTTTCAGGATGGAACTTTGGGGGCAAAAGGCAAAGGAAGCAGCATAACCCTTTTTTATTATTATGTTCAGTTTGCCAATATATAGTACATCATTAGTTTTTGATGCCGTGTTGAATGATTCATTAGGTGCGTATAACACCCAGTGCTCATCACACAACATGTCATAACTCTTAATATAATCAGACTTTAAAAAAAAAGATTTCACTTATCCTTGGGGCCCTTGATGACTGATTGGTATTTGTAAAATCGTTGAGTAATTTCTGGATACTTTATTCTTGTGAAGACTTCAGACAGGTTGGTTATAAGCTCAGGTGTTTTGAGCCACAGAAATGTCCTAGGATTCTGTAACTATTGCTTTTGTAACTCTGTAACCATCTTAACTATACACTGGAGAAAGTATGTTGGATAGTTCCACGTAGCCAGGTTAAGCTATTTCATTCTTTTTAATGATTTTATTGAAGTATGATTTACATACCATAAAATTCATGCATTGTAAGTGTATACTTCAGTAATTTTTAGTGAATTTATAGAGGTATGTATTATCATCACAGTATAGATACAAAAATCTCCCCCCCCAAATCACTTATATCTGCTTACAGTCAATACCTACTCTTGCCCCCAGCCACAGATAATCAGTGATTTGCTTTCTGTCACTTACAAACTTGCCTTTTGTAGTTCATTTACATAAAAATGGAATCATGGAATATGTAGTCTATTGCAACTGGTTCTTTCATTTAGGGTAATGTTTTTGAAATCATCCACATTGTGGCATATTTTTTGTCTTTTTATTGCTGAATANTACATAAAAATGGAATCATGGAATATGTAGTCTATTGCAACTGGTTCTTTCATTTAGGGTAATGTTTTTGAAATCATACACATTGTGGCATATTTTTTGTCTTTTTATTGCTGAATAATGTCTTTTTTTTTTTTAAAGATTTTATTTATTTATTCGACAGAGATAGAGACAGCCAGCGAGAGAGGGAACACAAGCAGGGGGAGTGGGAGAGGAAGAAGCAGGCTCATAGCGGAGGAGCCTGATGTGGGGCTCGATCCCATAACGCCAGGATCACGCCCTGAGCCAAAGGCAGACGCCTAACCGCTGTGCCACCCAGGCGCCCCTGAATAATGTCTTTTTGAGAGATATACCTCAATGAATCGTCGAACACTACATCAAAAACTAATGATGTACTGTATGTTGGCGAACTGAACATAATTTAAAAAAAAGAGATATACCTCATTGTGTTTACCTGTTTATCAGTGGGTGGACACTTGGATTGTTTCTAGTTTTTAAGTATTCTGAATAATGATACTGTTAACATTTGTGTACAAATCTTTGCGTGGACATTTGTTTTCATTTCTCTTGGGTAGATTCCTAGGAGTAAAATTCCTGGGTTGTATGCTAAGTCTATGTTTAACTTTTTAAGAAACTACCAGTAAAACTCTCTGTTCACAGATGACATCATCTTATATATAAAATATCATAAGGAATGCACAAGTAAACTATTAGAACTAATACATGAGTTCAGCAAGAGTCAATATCCATATACAAAAATCACTTGTATTTCTGTATACTTGGCAATGAATGATCTGAGATTAAAATTAAAATAATTCCATTTATGATAACATCAAAAAGAATAAAATACTCAGGAGTAAATTAACCAAAAAGCGTAGAACTTATGCTCTGAAAACTGCAGAACATTTTTGAAAGAAATTAAGGATCTAAATAATAAAAGGAGACAATTCGTGTTCATCAGTTGGAAGACTTCATACATTCCCGCCAACAATGTAGGAGATTCCGGTCCTTCAGTGCCCTCACTAACACTTAGTACTGTGTTGGTACAGCACTTAGAACCCTTTTTGATTGTATCCATTCTAGTGAGTGTGATAGTAGTATGTCATTGTGGTTTTAATTTACTTTTCCCTAATGACTAATGATGTTGCACTTGTTTTCATGTGTTTATTAGCTGTTCTTATGTTTTCTTTGGTAAGATGTCTAAGTCTTTTGCAGACTTTTAAATTGGGTTGTTGTTCTAATTGATTTATAAGAGTTCATTACATATTCTGGTCCTGAATATATATTCTGAATTATATGTTCAAGTCCTTTATCAGATGCATGATTCAGAAATATTTTCTGCCAGTCTGTGGCTTGTCTTGTCATTTGTTTGGTTGTGTTCTTTTTTTTTTTTTTAAGATTTTTATTTATTTATTTGACAGAGAGAGAGAGACAGCCAGCAAGAGAGGGAACACAAGCAGGGGGCATGGGAGAGGGAGAAGCAGGCTCCCAGCGGAGCAGGGAGCCCGATGTGGGGCTTGATCCCAGGACCTTGGGATCACGCCCTGAGCTGAAGGCAGACACTTAATGACTGAGCCACGCAGGCGCCCCTGGTTGTGTTTTTCTTAAAGTGCAGAAGTTTTTATTTTTATTTATTTTATTTATTTATTTTTTTAAGATTTTATTTTTATTTATTCGACAGAGAGACAGCCAGCGAGAGAGGGAACACAAGCAGGGGGAGTGGGAGAGGAAGAAGCAGGCTCATAGCGGAGGAGCCTGATGTGGGGCTCGATTCCATAACGCCCGGATCACACCCTGAGCCAAACGCAGACGCCCAACCGCTGTGCCACCCAGGCGCCCCAGAAGTTTTTATTTTTAATAGATGCAATTTATCAGTTTTTTTTCTTTTATGTCTTGTGCTTCTGTTGTCATGTCCAAGAATGCTTTTCTAACCTGAGACATGAAGACTTCCTCCTATATTTTCTTCTAGAAGTCTTAATTCTTCCCTTAAGTCTATGAGGCATTTTGAGTTAATTTTTGTATGTGGTGCTAAGTAAAGATCTGAGTTCGTTACCTTGCACATGGATGTATAGTTGTACTACACCAGTTGTTGGAAAGACTGTTCTTCCCACATTAAAAGTTCTTGACGCCTTGGCCAAAAACCAATGGACCACAAACTTAGGGGTTTATTTATGGACTCTCGGTTCTCTTCCATTGATCTAGATACCTATTCATATGCCAGTACCAGACTGTCTTGATTCCTGGAGTTTTACTATAAATTTTGTAATTTGGGGTAATGCAAGTCTTCCAACCTTTTTTTTTTTCTTTTTCAGAATTGATTTGGCTATTCTAGGTCTTTGGCATTTCTATTACATTTTAGGAGTAGCTTGTCATCTTAATAACATTGTCGTCTAATCCATGAGCATTCATTTATTTAGATCTTTTTTTCATTTAGATATTCTTTATTTAGATGTTGTTTAATTTCTTTCCAGCAATGTGTTGTAGTTTTCAGGGTACAAATCTTACACTTCTTTGTTAAATTTATTCCTAAATATTTTGTTCTTTTTTGATGCTGTCATGAATGGAATTGTTTTCTTAATTCCATTTTTGGGGTGTTCACTCCTACTATATAGAAATTGAGTTGGTTTTTATATATTGACTGCATTCTATGACTTTGCTAAACTTATTAATTTGAGTAACTTTTTTTTGGTAGATTATTAGAGTTTTCTACACAGATATAATTAGGTCATCCACAAATAAAAACAATATTCCTTCCTCTTTTCTAATCTTTATTTCCTTTGTCTCTTTTTCTTGCCTTCCTGCATTGGCTAGAACTTTAAGTACAATGCTTAATATAAGAAATGAGAGCTGACACCCTTGTCTTGTATCCAACCTTAGGGAAAAGCATTTACTTTTTAACCATTTAGTGTAATTTTTACTGTAGATTTTTTAGGATGAGGAACTTTGCTTCTATTCCTAGTATGTTGAGAGTTTTTATCATGAATAGGTAGGTGTTTTTGTCAAATGCTTTTTTTGCATCTATTAAGGTGATCAGTTGTTCTTTTTTTCTCTAATGTGTATATTACATTGATTTTTGAATGTTAAACTAGTCTTGGATTCCTATGATAAATCCTACTCGGTCATGCTGTATAACCCTTTTAATGTGTTACCAAATACGATTTTCTAGTATTTCATTAAGAGTTATTGCATCTGTGATCATGAGAAATATTTATCTGTAGTTTCTTTCCTTTGGCTTTGATATTAGAGTAATTCTGGCCTCACAGAATGAGCTGGAATTGTTTCTCTTCTGTTTTCTGAAAGCATTGTGAAGGATTAGTATTTCTTTCTTTTTTTTTAATAATATTTTTTTATTATATTATGTTAGTCACCGTACAGTACATCCCTAGTTTTTGATGTAAAGTTCCATGATTCATTACTTGCACGTAACACCCAGTGCACCATGCAGTACGTGCCCTCCTTAATACTCACCACCAGCCTATCCCAATCCCCCCCACCTCCCCTCTGAAGCCCTCAGCTTGTTTCCCAGAGTCCATAGTCTCTCATGGTTCATTCCCCCTTCTGTTTACCCCCCCCCATCTTCCCTTTCTTCTTCTACCAATCTTCCTACTTCTTATGTTCCATAAATGAGTGAAACCATATGATAATTGTCTTTCTCTGCTTGACTTATTTCGGTTAGCATTATCTCTTCCAGTCCCGTCCATGTTGCAGCAAATGTTGAGAAATCGTTCTTTTTGATGGCTAATATTCCACTGTATATATGGACCACATCTTCTTAATCCAGTCATCTGTTGAAGGGCATCTCGGCTCCTTCNGATTTAGCTATTGTGGACAATGCTGCTATGAACATTGGGGTGCATATGGCCCTTCTCTTCACTACGTCTGTATCTTTGGGGTAGATAACCAGTAGTGCAATTGCTGGATCATAGGGTNCAATGGCTGGGTCATAGGGTAGTTCAATTTTTAACTTTTTAAGGGACCTCCACACTGTTTTCCAGAGTGGCTGTACCAACTTGCATTCCCACCAACAATGTAGGAGGGATCCCCTTTCTCCACATCCTCTCCAACAATTGTTGTTTCTTGCCTTGTCTATCTTTGCCATTCTAACTGGCGTAAGGTGGTATCTCAGTGTGGTTTTGATTTGAATTTCCCTGATGGCTAATGATTTTGAACATTTTTTCATGTGTCTGTTAGCCATTTGTATGTCTTCATTGGAAAAGTGTCTGTTCATATCTTCTGCCCATTTTATGATTTGTTTATTTGTTTCTCGTGTATTGAGTTTGAGAAGTTCTTTGTAGATCTTGGATACCAGTCCTTTATCTGTGGTGTCCTTTGCAAATATATTCTCCCATTCCGTGGGCTGTCTCTTAGTTTTTTTGACTGTTTCCTTGGCTGTGCAGAAGCTCTTTATCCTGATAAAGTCCCATAAGTTCATTTTATCTTTTATTTCTCTTGCCTTTGGAGATGTGTCGTGAAAAAGGTTGCTCTGGCCAATGTCGTAGAGGTTGCTGCCTATGTTCTCCTCTGTGATTTTGATGGATTCCTGTCTCACATCAAGGTCTCTCATCCATTTGGAGTTTATCTTTGTGTGNGAGTTTATTTTTGTGTATGGTGTGAGAGAGTGGTCAAGTTTCATTCTTTTGCATGTAGCTGTCCAATTTTCCCAGCACCATTTATTGAAGAGACTGTCTTTTTTCCACCGGATGTTTTTTCCTGCTTTATCAAAGATTAGTTGCCCAAAGAGCCGAGGGTACATTTCTGGGTTCTCTATTCTGTTCCATTGGTCTATGTATCTGTTTTTGTGCCAGTACCATGCTGTCTTTGTGATCACAGCTTTGTAGTACAGCTTGAAATCCGGCAATGTGATGCCCCAGCTTTGTTTTTCCTTCTCAGCAATTCCTTGGCGATTCGGAGCCTTTTCTGGTTCCACACAAATTTAAGGCCTGTTTGTTCTTTTTTAAAATATTTGATAGCATTTACCGTTAAAGCTATCTGGGCTTGGACTTGTCTGTATGGGAAGATTTTTAATTACTAGTTAAATGTCTCTGTTATAGTTCTACCCAAATTTTGTGTTTCTTTGTAAGTAGGTTTGGTGATTTTTGTCTTTCTGGGAATTTTTCTGTTTCCTCTGAGTTACCTGATTTATTGGCATAAATTTGTTCATAATTTTACTTTGTAATCTACCATATATGGTTGGTCATATTGTCCCTTCCTTGATTCTTGATTTAGGTAACTTATGTCTTCTATTAATTTCTTTTAGTCTTGTGTCTTTTTTTAAAACTTGTCTAAAATATTATTCAGTTTATTTTTTCCCAGCTTTATTGAGGTATGATTGACAAATAAATGGTAATATATTTAAAGTGTACAACACGATGATTTGATATATGTATATGTTGAGAAAGGATTCCCGCAATCAAGTTAACAAGTTAATTAAAACACCCATCACCTTGTAGGGTTCGTGTGTGTGTGTGTGTGTGTGTGTGTGTGTGTGTGTATGCTTAAGATGAACACTCTCCACTACGTAGGAGACTGGGTATTCCAGTGAGACTTCTCTTTTGATAAAGGTATTTAAATTTCCCTTTAGGCATTGCCTTAGCTGCATCCCATAATTTTTAATTTGTTGTGTTTTTATCTTCATTCAGTTAAAGATGTTTTTTAAATTTTTCTTGTGATTTCTGTGACTTCTCCTTTGATCCTTGGGTTACTTAGAAGTGGGTTGTTTGATTTCCAAAAATTGGCAGTTTCCCCATATTTCTCTGAATTCACTATTGGGGGCTCTGTTATTAGACGTATATGTATTTATAATCAATATATTCAAAGAAAAGATATACAGTTCAGTGATAATAATTGGAAATTTTAGTATTCTCTCAAAAACTGATTAAAACAATTAGAAAACATGAAGGGTATAGAAGACTTAACTCTGACAACCACGTTGGCCTGATATTATAGAATCTCCACCCGACAGCTACAGATACAGAATTTTTTTCAAGCACGTACAAAACAATCTCCGGGATATGCTGGGACGTAAAACAAGTCTCAGGAAATTTTAAAAGACTGCAACAATGTGTGTGCCTGATCACGGCAGAATTAAATCAGATATCCACAGCAGGCCTGCTCTTTGGGGCTTGCTGTAGAAGTGGTAAATTCTTCAAGCTCGGGGTTCTTCTCCTTTAACAACCTGCTGCATGTGTACGCAGCCATCCTGGGCCCTTTACATTACCTTCGTGGGGCTTGGGGGGCCTGGGGCACCGATGAACACGAACAGGAAGCTCTAGCTATTGCCGTTGCCCTGAGGAGTAACATTTTGTCTCTGATGCAAGACTTGTGTTTCTGCCAGTGCCCATGAAACAGTAATAGCCTGTCTTGTTAGCTCATAAGTAAGGTAAATCTCAGACCCTGCATAGTTCCTGACCGTTTTCTTTAGTTCTTTGAAGATATTTTTAACAGCTGCTTTGAAGTCTTTGTTGAATCTAATATCCAAAGACCCCAAGACCTTTTGTATTGACTGCATTTTTTACATTAGCCTGAGTATAGGTCATGCTTCGTTCCTTTGCATGTCTCTTCATTTTTTGTTGGCTGTTGGACATTTTGGAGAGCATACTGTAGCTGCTGTGGGTTCTGACTCCCCCTCCCCTCCCCTCCCCTCTTTTGTTTGTAGAGTAAGCTTGCCTGGACTAAATCCTTCAAGTCCATCTTCCCCACACTGTGCAACCATTGATATTTCTGCTTAGCTTTTGTTTTTTATTTTCTTGTTTTCATTTTTAAGTCTGGCTTTCTCGGGGTAACCCTTGCGTCTATATGGATTAGTGTTTAGCCAAATATCAGTCAGAAGTAGTGATCAAACACCTCACACCAGTAAGCCTTCCACTCTCAGCTGGTGGATCTGGTGTGGTTTGGGGCATGCATTCAAACTTGAGGCCATTTTTTAGTCTGCCTCAGCTTTTGCTTTCTACGGGGCTCTCTCACTGGTCCTCGGAACACACGCGTAGGTTCCGCTGACCAGGGATATGTGGGTCCCCTGGACCTGCTGCTGGCTCTGCCGCTCATACCCATGGCTTTCAGTCTTCCTGGGGTATGTGGAGAGCTTATCGAGCCTTCTTACTGTTTTTTCACCTTCCCAAACTCCCTGTTAAATCCTGCTAGTCTATCCTCCACTGTTGGCTCTGGAAAAAGATCACAGCCTCAGGCTCGCAGAGACACTGGCCCTTCCTAGTCACGTGCCACCAAGATTACCACTCTGACTGACGGTACTCCACATCAGATGAGCCCCTCTGGCAGCAGCAGCAAAGCCACCGGCTTGGGAGCCTGCCCTGCTCTGGTTGAAAACTACTCCCACAGAGGTGGGGAGCTTGGAACAGCCACAGGCGGGAACGACACACACTTGCTGTTTTCACCTGAATAATGATAATTTTCACAAATAAATGCTTCTTGGTTTGTTGCATGCCTTTGCCCATTTCCAGTCTTTGACAGTTTTGTCCAGCTTTATAGTTGTTTTTTGGGAAAAGCATTTGTTGAAGTCCTCAAACCATCATGCTAGAAGCTGAAGTCCCAGTCTATATCATTTGCCATTGATCCTGGTGTAACCTAACTGCCTGTTTGATTCTCTGGGATCACATAAGACTCTTCCCTTACCCTCCCAACTAGGACATGGAACAGCAGGAAAAGAACGAACTTGGGGAAAGTGGGTGCGAAACATCAGGACCAGAATGGACATGGATTTTTCCCATAGTTAACTAGGAATCACTTATGATGACCTGGCATTATTTATACTTTTATTCTAGGTATAACTGATAAGATAGATACATTTGCAAAGCAAATGTTTATATAACATAACTACATAAATGTTATTCGTATATTCTTTGAATCAGCTAGAAATATTAAAATATGGGGCGGNGGATCATTACTTTGGACACAGCACGTTCAGAACCAGATCTGCCCTCTCTCCCTCAGTCTCTGGTCTCTTCTAGTATTGCCGTTCTCTGTGAATGACATCACCCACCACCCATTCTCCCAAGCCAGAAACCTAGGAGTCCTTGACNCCCACATCAGGCTCCTCCACTGTGAGCCTGCTTCTTCCTCTCCCACTCCCCCTGCTTGTGTTCCCTCTCTCGCTGGCTGTCTCTATCTCTGTCGAATAAATAAATAAAATCTTTAAAAAAAAAGAACTATTAAAGTATTGTTGTGTGGGATGAGATTCTAGCAACACTGGTCTTCATTGCACTAACATTCTCCCTGAATTTTCTTCTACTTATTAATTCAATAAATACACATTTATTGATTGTCTAAGGTATACACAGGCACATGAGTGATGCCAAGAGGAAGCAGATATAGATTTTGTCCTCCAGGAGCTTATAGGTTAGCATGATTCAGCCTGAACATACATGGGAGGCGCTGGGTGCCATTAAAGACTTACAGATGTGTGTTCTAGAAGTTCCATAGGCTAATTGAAGTTTCCCTGTGTGACGATTCTTTTAGTCATCACCCATTACTTCTGTGCCCTTGTCCTTCCTGCTTACATTCCCCTCCTGGTTGCCTTTATACTTACGTTCTTCTGTTTGTCACCCATTCAAGCTAATTGTGGTGATAACATGTACCTAGTGCTTCCCACATACACTTTTCTTACTGATGTTCGTGGGGTTCACATCAGCCTGGGACATGGGTGGGGAGTGTTTCCAGCTTATAGACAAGGTAACTGAGATCAGAGAGACCAAGTGACTTGTCCAGCTTCACATTATTAGGAAGGGGCAGAAGCAAGTTTTGAACACAGGGTGTTTGTACTTGAAATCCTGGGCTCTTTGCGGTATGCTGTACTACCTCTCACGTTACAGATTTCCTCTCCTCTCCAACCAGCGGATAGTTGGGGGAAATTTAGCTTAATGAGTCGGGTCAGACTTGGAAGCAGCTTTTACTTAGTGTGTTTCTGGATGGGCACAGAAATGAGGCAACAAAGCAAGACTGTTCAGGCTACTCTTTGAACCGTTTCCCTCTAAGGGTTTTTAGTGACTTCATTCNCGTTTCCCTCTAAGGGTCTTTAGTGACTTCATTATACAATAATCAGAGACTCATATTTCTGGTTACTTCTTACACATTTCTCTGGCGGATATTGGATCATTACTTTGGACACAGCACGTTCAGAACCAGATCTGCCCTCTCTCCCTCAGTCTCTGGTCTCTTCTAATATTGCCGTTCTCTGTGAATGACATCACCCACCACCCATTCTCCCAAGCCAGAAACCTAGGAGTCCTTGACTCCTTTCTCACCTTCACCCCAGCCTCCAATCCTCTCATTCCCATCCTACCTCATGGGGTTATTGTGTGAATAAACTGACACAGTATATGAAAAACAACTCCGAAAGCTGTGAAGGAGAGGCATTTTCTCTGAGGCAGCACATCCGTCGAAGCATCAGGAATAAGAATGAGGCCTTACAGGCCGTTCACATGTAACCTTCTTACAGCGTGGACACTTGTGTCAGTGGAGTGTGGACTTGTATCTTCTGGGACTGTGGCTGTGACTTCATAGTCTTACATTCTGATAGCACTCTGTTCAAAGAACTTTCTCATAGGGAGAGGACAAGAGAGAGCAATTGAGTTGCCCACGATGACACAGTGGATAAGTGGCACAGCAGGAGTGGAAATCCTTTTGGCTTAAACTAAAAACCAAAGTTGGTTTTAACTCCATCGTTTCCCGCCTGTGACATAGGATGAGCAATTTAGCCCTTTTAAATGTTAGTCTCTACATATAAGTCAGAAATAAAGTGACTGTCCTTTTCTCATAGAGTTGTAAGGCGCCAGTGGGTCCGTATGAAGAGCCAGACTGCCATGTAGGAATGGTAGCTGTTGGATGACTCTTGCCCCTTCCCCACCTAAGGAGCGACTTAGGCTGGTCTTCTCAGTATTTGCCGTTAGAGAACTTACTCTGGCATAGTTATTTGACTGCCTTACTTGAGATTTCAATTCACAGACCTTTCCCAGAGGTGGTTGACCTACCATTTCACTGAAAATCAGGTCCAGAATTTTCATGTTTTCCTGCCTGCCTCTCTTCTACTAATTTTCCCATTAAGGTTATGACACAACTTGGATGAACTCCTTTAGTTAAAAATTGTGAGATTCTACTTACACTTTCTGGCCCCAAGATGCAGGATATTTTCGGTTCAATATTGGGAAAATCAGGAGTGTCCAACAACAGAATGGACTGCCTTGAGGAGTAATAAAGTTACCCAGGACTATAAGTATACAAACTGGGGTTTTTGGTGAGCGGAGCTTTGACTTGCCGCTGCTTCATCTATCCCGTCCATGTCCTGAGTCTGCAAGCCATGGTCATATAGATTGTAGAGAGGACTGTAACAAACAGATAAGCTACTAAGTATTGTGTTTTTATGGTTTGGGGATTTTTGATTCATGTTTTTATATTGCTATATTTAAATGAATTGAAAATGAAATAGCAAAAGAAATATTAGTGAAGTAAGGAAGGTTGTCAGACTTGCCTGCGTATTGCTGAATTACAGAGAGCAGTGTTTAATATCAGACAAAAGTTAAAGATGTGGGTGGCTCTTGAGTCTCCTGCAGAACTGAAGATACCAGCTCTGCAGTGAGGTCATGGTAGCCTGGGCCTATGTCCAGAGTGACTAGGCTCATATTATTCCATATTTGATAAAGTAACTAAAAGTACCGAGCTTTTATCATAGGTGAGACTTTTATGTGCAAAGTTTGACAGGTGTTGCATGCTGCTTTCAGAATTAAAATTACTTGGTCACTGCTGTGTCCTTCTGTGAGATGTTTTATTCTCAGCCGTCACCCTCCCTGTCCCTTGCCCACAACCATTATAGTGACCAGAAAGTCTGCTTGCTCTACAGTGATGTGTCTGAATAGTGCCCATTAGTTTTCAGTAGTTAACCCTGGCCTGCATGTTAGCCTTCAGTTTAATGGCCTTTTTTATGTTCATTCATTTTATTTTATTTCCCATCGTGGTTTTGTTTATTTCTTTTTTGTTTTTTGTTTTTTCTGTTCTCTTTTTTAAAACCGTCGTGGTTTGCCCTTCATATTCCCCAATGTTTGCACATGACAAGATGTTGCCATCCCAACATTACCTCCCACTTCACTGACCAGTGCCACTACTGACCATCTAGCACCAGCCACAACGGGACCACTGCCTTCAGCTCCTCGGGATGTCGTGGCCTCCCTGGTCTCTACCCGCTTCATCAAATTGACGTGGCGGACACCTGCATCAGATCCTCATGGAGACAACCTTACCTACTCTGTCTTCTACACCAAGGAGGGGATTGCTAGGTAAGCGTCCATATGTCCGGAGCCAGTTCATTGCATCTTGGTCTATCCCAGGCCAGTCATGCTCACCCTGGCTCTTTGTTGTGCAGAATCTATACCAATTTTTGGTACAAAAAATATGATCACCAAGATGCGTATTTCCCAATTTTAGGTCATTAAAATTTATCCCAATCAGACTGAGGTCCTGGTATTCATTCTTTCCTGCCTCTCTGGAATAACTTGGGGAGAGGGTGTAGATAGAGCTATTTAAGTGGAAATAATAATATATAACTAGCGCTACTCTTTTTTCATAAGGTTCGGTCACCACAGCCTGTAGGACATGACTGAATTAGAACAGTCAGACTCTAGAAATTAAGGTAGACTTAATTTATAGGAGTAATCTTAAATGAATATTTGCCTGTACTCGTATGTGGATGTGGGCTGCTGAGTTCCCTGGGGGTCTCCTTAATGAACCAAAGTAATTAGGAGCTAATTTTCCTAACCGCATTTTCATGAAGTTCCTCATCTCCACCTCTTTCAGGAGCTCACTTGGCTTCTTCATTGCTTATGGGAGATTGTCCAGAATCCCCAGGCCACTTTACTCATAGTCCAGCTTTATTTTATCTGTTCAACCATACTCGTGTCTCCTCCCAGTGTAACTCCCTTTCTGATGAAGCCAGTCTGATTCCCATCCCATTCCACCTTTCTTCCAGTATGTTCTCCTCAGTTGCTTCCCCCTTTCCCAACTGAAGCTGAAGTCAGTTCGTCCTTCATGGCCCAGATTAAGCCCCAGAAAGCCCTCATGCGTTTTTCTCCACCTTTTTCAGCATATACAGCCTTTCTCTTATATATGTTCATGTCACTAATATTGGCACTTAATTACGATAACACATGATCTCTTACTGCCATAAGTTGTTACTCTTCTGCTATTTTATGTTTATTTGTGTTGTTTCCCCAACCCTACTATAAGACCTTTGGGAGGAACTTGCCACGTGCTATGTATTCTTAGCATTGCCAAGTAGATTTCTTCATTCATACCAAAATAAGAAAGCTAAAATATGCGTTTTGGTTAGGGCCCTCACACATGAAATAAAGCTTGTGTCTCTACCAGGGTGCTTACAGCTGATACACTTTGTATTTAAGACTGTCAAGTTCCACAAGGATAGGAACCTCCATCAAAACCCCTTGATTTAAAATTCTTGAGAAGTCTGCATGACCTCATTTGGGCCAGATAGATGGAGCTACTCATAGAATAATGTTTTTCTGAACATTGTGCCAGATGTTTTGGGAATTATAAAGATAAACATAGTTCTAGACACAAAAAGGCAAGACATTACTACCAAATGGCATCTGTGTTAAAATATCTCACGATAGTCTTTCACATCTCATTGCTAATTTCGTAGTATTTCACAAAAGGAAAAAACACTTAGTAATTCCTCAGAATAACAAACTTCTTTCCACTCCAGGTCCTTTGCCCTTGCTGTTCCTTCTACCAGAAATGCATTTCCCTCACAAACAACTGTTTCTGGCTTCGTATCTGTCATCTTCAGATGATATTTCCATAGGCCTTCCATGAATACCCACCCAGCTTAGCCCCCTTCGGCCCTATCACACAATGGTGTTCTAGAGTCAGTTTGTTCCCAAGCCAGATATTAAAGTTTCAGGAAATTTTGCAGACCTGGTGATGACTTGGTATCTCAAAACAGGGCACAGCACGAGTATTTACTGGGGCGAGTGCTACAAACCAGAGCTGGTTAGTAAACATTTACCAGAACACCACTGCTATCACATCACCCTGTTTGTTTTTGTTTTTTGTTTTTGTTTTTTGCTTTTGTTTTGTTTTCAGAACACTTAGCACTCTGAAATCTTCTCTTTTAATTAACCTGTTACTTATGTCTGTCTTATTCAATAGAGTATCACGGGCACCTTAAACAGGGCCTGACATATAACACTAAATAATTACTTGTTAAATGAATAAATTCATTTCAGTCAATGGAGAAATAATAGCTTACTCAAGAAATCACGTTGCATTAATTAACTCCATTTGGAAAGAATTGAAGTTGTATCTCTGTCTTATATATAACAATAAATTATCGATAGATTAAGAGATTTTAAAGCTCAGATATTAAGGAGGGCACATACTGCATGGAGCGCTGGGTGTTATATGCCAATAACGAATCATGGAACACTACATCAGAAACTAAGGATGTACTGTATGGTGACTAACATAACATAATAAAAAATTATTTTAAAAAAAGCAAAACAAACAAAAAAGAGAGATTTTAAAGCTCATAAATGTATTAGAAGAAAATATAGAAACTATTTTATCGCTTGAGTGTGAAAGGCCTTTTAACAGAAGACAGGATATCCAGGCTACAATAGGAAAGAGCGACAAAGTTTATTATATAACAGTGTAAAATTCCATGCGATAAAACATCATAAACAAAAACTATCAAGTGATGAGCTGGGAAAAAATTTGTGACATTTATAAAACATTGTGTTGCTATCCAGTCTGTATAAAGAGCTCCCACAAATCGTAAGTAAGAGACAAATATCCCAAGAGGCAAGTGGTACAAGTAGATGATTAGCAGAAGTTAATGGAAGGCCCATTAAAGTTAAAAAATGTTTTCGCCCTAAGGATGTACTGTATGGTGACTAACATAACATAATAAAAAATTATTATAAATAAAGAAAAAATGTTTTTGCCATTGCTCGCAGTCTGGGAAATACAAAATAATGCAAAAAGTGAAACTTTTTTTCACTTATAAGGCTGGCAAAAATTTTAAGTTGATAATATCTAGTGTTAAGCAAGTTAAAATGCTGGGAAGAAATCCGCTCTAGGCTTCTGGTGGCAGTGTAAGAGTAGCCCTTGGAGAAAGTGATTTGGCAGAATTTTTTTTACCTTTTTAATGCACATACCCATCAATCCAACAATTACGCTTCTAGATGTTCTGTAGGTAACGGATATACGTAAACATAGGGCACTCATAAAAATGTTTATTGTAACATTAATTGTAAGAATGAGAAAAAGGAAAGAAAGTAAATGCCCATCGATGGAGGAATGGGCACATAATTAATATATGTATATCCATAGGAAGCGTGATACAGGAATTTTTTTAATGACGTATCTGTGTATTTTGATGTGTACGTAAATGCCTAAAGCAGTGATTCTCACCGAGGGACAGTTTGTCCCCATCCTTCAGTGGACATTTGGCCGTGTCTGGTGACATTTTGGTTATTAAAACTCAGATGAGAGAGGATGCTTACTGGCATCCAATGAGTCGAAGCCACAGTGCTGATAAACGTCCTGCAGTGTACAGGGCAGCCCCTTACAACAAAGAATTATCCCGCCCAAAAGCTCAATAGTGCTAAGGCTGAGAAAACCTGACATGAAGAGTCTGGTAAGATACAGGTCAGTACGTGCCACAGTTAGGTGTCAGGGAAGGACAGGTTTTGAGGGGAGAGAAAAACTGGGACTTTTGGATTTTTTAAAACTATATATACTTTTGTTTTTAATGAGAATCTGTCACTTCAATTTAAAATTAAATTGTCAGGCAGGAAGACAAGGCAAGTATATATAAAGGAAGAGGAGGTGCAAGGAGGATCCAATTTAATTTGCGTGTCTGGTGTTTGATGGATGGGAAAGTAAGAAAGCTAGCTTAACTGGCCCAGAGTTCTGGTAGGAATTAGTAAGAGATTATAATAAAGAGGAAGTTTGGAGCCAAATGTCATAACGCCAGTAAGAATTTGGACATAATCAGTTAAGAGGGGACCATTTTAGACGCCTGAGCAAGTGTGCACTGTGATTTTATTAAATAACTTTTCTTAGTAGTTTATGAGCACTACGTAAAGAGAAGAGGAGAAGAAATGAAGTCAGAGAGGCAAATCTAGTTAATCTAGGCGTGTGGTCGGTATGGCCGGGACAAAGTTGAGAGCAGTGACTTGGAGAGAACAGAATAAATTGAGGGAATATTTCAAAGGAAGGTTCTTGGAGACTGTCATGTTTTTGTCATTTCATTTGTGAATGAAGTTTATGATTTCTGAATAAAAGCGATTAAGGAGTAGAAAGAACACTAAGTCAGAAGACCAGATCCTGCTTATTTGTATTATAAACAGAATTTATTTAACCTTTATAAGCTTAAGTTTTCTCATCTAAAAAAATGAGGGTAATAACTTCTCGTCGCAGACTTTTTTTTTTAATACTAATTTTTTATTCTGTTAGTCACCATACAGTACATCCCTGGTTTTTGATGTAAAGTTCCATGATTCATTACTTGCGTATAACACCCAGTGCACCATGCAATACGTGCCCTCCTTACTACCCATCACCAGCCTATCCCATTCCCCCACCCCCCTTCCCTCTGAAGCCCTCGGTTTGTTTCCCAGAGTCCATAGTCTCTCATGGTTCATTCCCTCTTCTGTTCCCCCCCCTTCATTCTTCCCTTCCTTCTCCTACCGATCTTCCTACTTCTTATGTTCCATAAGTGAGTGAAACCATATGATAATTGTCTTTCTCTGCTTGACTTATTTCATCGCAGACTTAAAATAAGAATTCAGTGTGAGGATAGAAGCCTCTACCTGAATTTACAAATCTGGCTACTTCCTGCACTTGAAAAATCAGCCACCAGGTGGCATGTGTGTCTTGGTCATGAAGTATAATTCTTTTGGGTGCCTGAGTTTCTTGAGATTTCAAAGGGTCCTAACTCTGCCTTTTCAACTATGAAGTGTTCACACTTTTTTTTTTCCAATGCTTTTAGTGTAAATAGGAGTACTTTTCTGATATTAGCCACTAAATGGAAAATGCAAAGTTATTCCAGAAGTTACATTTTAGAGATGGATGAAGCCTTAGGTATCGTAGTTGAGCGCAGGAGTTAGCAAGCTGTAGACCCTGAGCCAAATCAGACTTGTTATTTTTATGACCCAGGAGCTAAGAATATTTTTTGTGTGTTTTCAAATGATTACATTTCTTTTTTTTTTTTTTTTTTTTGGTGGTAATGTTTCTGTAGAAATTTGTTCTAAGTTTTTCGTTCCCTTCACTCATTTCTCCTGGTTTTTTCCTTTCACATAGGAACGAACAAAAGGTGTACGTGATATTATTACTATACAGGGTTTGCGTAAGGAGGCAAATTTCCATTCATGCATCCTGCACATATCTGTGGGGCTGCTTCCACGCATGAGCGTTCTGCTCAGTTCTGCTCTGATATGGGAATGTGATCGAGACACTTCAATTCAAAGTAAAATAGCACCCCCAACTATCTTTCTCAAGATAGTTTCATAAACTCTTTGTTTGAACTGTTACGTACAGTGAGCAAAACAGACCTCATCTGGGCACATGGAGCTTGTGGTTTGGTGAAGTGTAAAATCCCATACTTCCTTTTAGGCAGCGATCGTTTGTGATCAGAGCAGCTGTCAGAAACTTCAGAGTGTAAGAAATCAGCTGATATCCTCCTTTTAAGTCTTGTGATTTGGAGGGTTAGCTGAAGAGAAGATGCCCGTCGATACCTCAAGTATCTTTGAGCAGTAATTTTTGTTGCCATTGTCTTCTTCTCCGGTGGACCTAACATCGTATACAGACAATCACTCTCTGTGAAGATGTGGGTACTATTTGTTTGTTTTAAATTAAAATCAGGTAGTTTTAAAAACTATAGAAAACCACTGAAAAGTACTTAAATCTCTGAAATGTAAATGTTCACATACAATCAGGCAGATTGGCATATGGTCACGTAGAACTAAACAAATTTCAATGAGTGATTTCAGGAAAAATTACCAGTATCTTAAAGTAAGAATTTTAATTCAGTAGATTATGTAGTTTCAAGTAATTTTGTCCACAGAGTAGTTTGGGGCCTTTTTATTACTCTGTCAGGATAGATACAGATCTCCCCTTACATGATCGACAATCCCTAAAGGCCAGCTGTTTGTCTAGAACAAATGAATTCTTCCACAGTATTTGTTGAAAACTCTTGTGTGTAATACAAGCTGGTTTTTGTTATGGTACGTACAGTAGACTGAGTATAATTATGGACCCAAATGTGGAACACACACACCCCAGGTTAGAGTCTGGAAGCTACTGCTTTTAAAGAAGCCAGATAACTGCTCCTGTGTTTTCAGTTCCTAGCACTAGCCTGCAGATTCACTTGTCCTGTTTGTCATAAAATTTGTCACATATTTCAAATCAGTTTAGATATCATTCTGAAAGAGTATTTGTTTTAACAAATAACTTATAAAAATCAGTATCAGGATTAGCTTATTTTATAGATTGGGTTACTTGAGTATCATTTTAATTTTTGACGTTCCCAACTTTAAAAGTGATAATCTCTAGCTTTCTTTTTATTGAGTCTTTCATCCAAAATATACACAGAATTGATATTTTCTTTGAAAACTGGGTCATACTTGTAATCACCTTCTGTTTGTCTCCTTGAATACCACTCCTTAAAACTCAGCGATTCCTAAAGCCTACAGAATCGATGGCCAGTTGCCCCATTTGAAACGGCAGCGCGAACACCCTTGTCTGTGCCTTCTCTGAAAGGAAGTGGCAGTTATGACCAGAGAGTCAGTGATGTTTAAGCAAGAACGTCAGCAAGTTATCAGACACATGTGAGATTGAGCTTTGCCACTCTCCATAGTCAGTTCCATAAACTGTTCCATCCCGAAGGTTTGCTTTTTTGGAGAGTTAATTTGACTTAAATTAAGATTTTTTAAAAATTCAGTTAACCAACATAAAGTACATCACTTGATATCACGTTCAGTGATTCATTAGTTGCGTATAACGCCCAGTGCTCATCACATCACATGCCCTCCTTGATGCCCATCACCCAGTTACCCCGTCCCCCCACCCACCTCCCCTCCAGCAACCCCTCAGTTTGTTTCCCAGAGTCAAAAGTTAAGATTTTGACGTGGCATTGTATCTATAGGAATTGCAATGAAAATGAAACTACACATTCTAGAAGTATTCCTAATCGATGCTCTTTCTTTCCACACCCTTCTTTGTCCAAAGGGAACGTGTTGAGAATACCAGTCACCCAGGAGAAATGCAGGTAACCATTCAAAACCTAATGCCAGCGACTGTGTACGTCTTTAGAGTTATGGCTCAAAACAAACACGGCTCCGGAGAGAGTTCAGCTCCACTCCGAGTAGAAACACAGCCTGAGGGTAAGTCTTCCACCTGTCTGTCAGCCCTATCTGTCAGTAGACAATAGGATGGTCTACCTTCCACACAGCCTTGCGAACCAGAGCAGTGCAGAAGGTACAGTTCCTTGCCATCAAGGACCTTATGAATTAGTTAGGGGAGATCAAATTAATTCCTGTCAAACACTGGCAAATAGTGTAAGGCAATGGGACTCCGGCTGATACACACTCAAATTTTACTGATTCTTTAAGACCTGGCTCAGATGCCTTCTAGATCTTTCCTCTGATCCTATCTATCTAATATTGTACCTCTGTAATTCTAAGGGAAGTAGGCGGCACAATCATTTCTTCAAGGAGTTTGATTAGAAGGAAGAGACTAAGTAAGAATGTAGATGGAGGGGACCTGATTCTCTAGAGAGTATTTTAGGGATGGAGAGTGGCTATAAGATGTTTTGGCAAAAGACGAGTTAATGGAAAGAGATTTGTACTTCATCTGGAGGTGTTCAGCCTGTGGCAGGGGAGGCGTAAGTGTTGGAGACAGCCCTCAGAAAATACTTTACATACTTAGCTGAACAAACCAACTTAAAATTTTTCCCATTTATTATGCCACTGTGCAGGTGAGATGAAAGAATTTCTTAGTGCCTTTTAGGATATTTGCTTATGCTTATCCAGTGAATATATTGAAAGTGATTTCAAGGGAATCGTGAGATTGTTTTGTTTTCCTTCCCCTTTAATAACTTAGAGGAAAGTTCTCTGTAGCAGCAGAAGTGTGAGAAATCCCACCTGTCAGGCCGCACAAAATAATGCTCTTAACATTAAGTGAATAACGTGATTCATGACTAAATAAAGCAAACAACTGTCAGAATAACCACATTCAGGTTTCTCTGCTTTGGTAGCGGAACTGCCAAGCTGTGGTGCTGTTATTCAAGAAAGCTGGTTTGTTTTACAAAATTTTGCCAGTTTTTTCCCTGTTCCTTTAATCTTACGGATTCTGTTACAGAAACATCGGCACCAGAGAAGTTGTTTTCAAATATAGAATGTCTCCCACAGTGTAGGCATAGGCAACCTCTGGAATTTGTGTATAAACTGGGACTGGAACTTGTCAGTTTGTCAGTCAGACAAAATATAGTAAAAAGGTACGGGAGCTGTTGTAGGAGTTAGAGCTGGACAGTCAAACCAGCCCTCAAGTCTTCCAGTCACATACATCCCACAGAGGGCCTCAGTAATCTCCTAACCGGTCTTCTTGAGTCCACGCGTTAGAATCAGAAAGTATGCAGCTCCTGGCTCCACCACTCACTGACTTTCCCGTCATTTGGGAACAGTTCTTAGCCTCTCAACCTCATCTGTGAATAGGGCCGGTAATAGTATCCCTCTCATGTGGATTAAATGAGACATCATTTAAATACGTGTAAAGCACTTTAACCTGGACTGAGTGTAAGCATTCAATAAATGGTAGCTATTTTAAAAATCATTATTTAATCTTATTACTGTTTTTCTGTTTTTCTTCCATGCGTATGTTTACATGTCCTTTCTAAACACAGATCTGATCATGTCATGTCATGTTCCTGCTCATAATTTTTCAGTAATTACCTAACACCTACAAGAAATGAGGCACACGAAAGCTCTTCGTTGCCTGGCTGTGTCCTCCTTCTCAGCATTCTCTCTCCCACATTCATTCACTATTCACCCTGAACCACATTACACCGTCTTCTCACATATCCTCCCCATTGAATGGAATAATTTTTCCCTCGGTATCTGAGGAAGCTTCTGGCTCCCCAGAAGTCTTCCCCAGTCCTTCCCTTGCCTACACATCCCCCTTTCAAAGCAGAGTTGTGTATTCTCTTTCTGTTTTTGTTACAGTCATTATGAACTCTGTTGGCACTTGTGACTTTTGCACTCTTTATACATCTGACTTCCCTCTAGACTGGGAATTCTTTGTGGGCAGGGATTCTGTCTGTCACCGTAGCCCCAGTGACTGGCAAAAGAAGGCTCTCTCTCTTTCTTAAGTTTTTTACTTTAATTCCAGTATAACTAACATACAGTGTTATATTAGTTTCAGGTGTACAATAGAGCAATTCAACAATTCTGTGCATTACTCAGGGCTCGTCATGATAAGTGTACCCTTTAATCCCCTGAAGACTCTCTTTTTGTGATGGCTGCTTTAATGTGCTGCAGTCCTGCTGAAAAACTGGGATTTTAGAAACCACAAGAAAAATTCCACAGTGTTTATTTTTTCCTTTGAATACATTCGAGATACTTCACAGATAGTTTTTGGTTATAATTTGAGTCATAGAAAGGGAACCGTGTTTAATTACATATTATCCTAAAAGCACTTCAATCAAATCAATTGTTTTCTCAGTTTTTATTGTTTTTAAAAACATGGCCAATGTGATGTTATTGCTGAGAATGGTTATTGAAGAGTGCAGTGAATTTCATTCATTTGCTGTCTCAAAATTTTCTTTCTAGTCCAGCTCCCTGGCCCGGCACCTAACATCCGAGCTTACGCGGCTTCACCTACTTCCATCACCGTCACCTGGGAAACACCACTGTCTGGCAATGGGGAAATTCAGAATTACAAATTATACTACATGGAAAAAGGGACTGATAAAGAACAGGTAAAGGATGAAGCCCTTTTTTGTAAGATATATTTATTTATTTTAGAGAGAGAGCATGAGCGGGAGGAGCAGAGGGAGAGGGAGAGAGAGAATCTTAGGCAGGCTCCACACCCGGTGTAGAGCCTGACGTGGGGCTCCATCCCAGGACCCTGAGATCATGACCTGAGCCGAAACCAAGAGTCGATGCTTAACCAACTATGCCGTCCAGGAGCCCCAAAGCCATTTCTCAATCCATTGATTGGAATAGTATTTTGGAAATATATATTTCCAAGACTCAATACTTGCTTGTCTAGAGATCTCAGGATAAAAAAGTTGTATATAGGAAATGAAAAGTCAGCAGACTCTATTTCTTTGTACCAAGTTATATTCTGTAGTTTTTATCAGGAAGGGTCACTAAACATCAAGCAATATTTCTCAGTAAATTGCCAGTGTTTCTGATGAATCTGCTTTGATTGTTAAATAGCATTTCGTGAAAGGGACAAAAATCCGCATTGTATCAAATGCAGAATTTGTATAGTTAATTATTTTGCAGCATTTCTTTTGGCGGCTTGAGTTGTATACGTGTGAATTATTTTACTTTATTCAAGGATGTTGATGTTTCAAGTCACTCCCATACCATTAACGGGTTGAAAAAATACACAGAGTATAGTTTCCGAGTGGTGGCTTACAACAAACATGGTCCTGGAGTGTCCACACAAGATGTTGCTGTTCGAACGTTGTCAGATGGTGAGTCTTTCCGCCTTTGGATCACATACCTTGTGTGGGGGCCCTGGTGAGGTCATGGGCTTTGACATCAGAAGATTCAGGTCAAATCCCAGTTCTGCCCCTTTTCTGGACTTTAGTCACTTTACATGCCTGAGCATGCTTCTTTATGCATGAAATGTAGATAATACCAACTTCATTGGGTTTAAAAGATTTACTGAGAGAGGGCAGAACATCTAGTGCCCGGTACTGAACGGTTTCTCATGTTTTTGTTTTTAGTAGGGGCTTTTGTATAAGTAAATGTTGCTGCTTGTTCATAACACAGACCATTCCAGGGCTGATGGAAGGCTGGCTGTATTTCACTTTGCAGTCATATTTGTATGCCATATAGCTCTTTGTAATTCCTCAGTATTTTGTGACAGTTTCATTTCTCACCTGTGACTGAATTTCTAAGCTGAGTCATATTCATGTGACCATGGCCTAGAGCAATATTTTTCAAGCTACAGCTTACCAAGGGGATTGAGTGGGCCAAGACCGGCATTTTTTATTTTTATTTTTATTTTTTCACTATTTTTTAATTTAAATTCAATTAATTAACATATAGTGTATTATCAGTTTCATAGGTAGAGGTCAGTGATTCATCAGTCTTATATAACACCCAGCACTCATTACATCATGTGCCATCCATGATGCCTGTCACCAAGTTACCCCATCCCCCCACCCACCTCCCCTCCAGCAACCCTCAGTTTGTCTCCTGTGATTAAGAGTCTCTTATCGTTTGTCTCCCTCTCTGATTTCCTCTTGTTTTACTTTTCCTTCCCTTCCCCTATGTTCCTCTGTTTTGTTTCTTAACTTCCACATGAGTGAGATCATTGTCTTTCTCTGATTGACTTATTTCGCTTACCGTAATACCCTCTAGTTCCATCTGCGTTGTTGCAAATGGCAATATTTCATTTCTTTTGATGGCTGAGTAGTATTCCATTGTGTGTGTGTATATGTCTATATATACACACACCCCACATCTTTATCCATTCATCTGTCGATAGACATCTTTCCACAGGTTGGCTGTTGTGGACATTGCTGCTATAAACATTGGGGGGCAGGTGCCCCTTCGAATCACTACATTTGTATCTTTAAGACCAGCATTTAAAAAAAAATAGTATTATAATAGTATAGAAAATAACAGTGTTTATTGCGGTTAATAAGCATATATATTGTTTCCTGAAAGTCATAATGTTTTTCAAGAATTCAGGCCTGTTTGTTTGCTTGTTTATTTCTAGAATTTTCCTCAGTTTGGATATGTCTAACAGGGAAATTCTATTAAAAAAATAAATAAACTGGCCTGATTTAAAAAATACTAGTCCCATGAAAGAAAACCGGGGGGGGGCAATAAAAAAAGTGAAAGGACTATTCAGAGAAAAAATGGGGGACTATCATTCTAGAATCTAGCTTAAAGAAAAATAAAGACACATGAAATAAAATAAAATGTGTATTATCTTTGGCTTCTAGATTCTAGAGTAAAATTAGCTATCAAGGACGGTATTACTTAATATTTCGTAGATGTACTGTTAGGCAATTTTAAATATTAGATATGTTGTCAGTTATGTTACGTAATTTAAAAAAATTTTTTGACATTCTAAAGAATTTTAATTCCAGTATAGTTACCATACAGTGTTATATTAGTTTCAGGTATACAATATAGTGATTCAGCAGTTCCATACATTGCTCCGTGCTCATCATGATAAGTGTACTCTTAGTCCCCTTCACCTATTTCACCCATCCCCCCACCTGTCTCCCCTCTGGTAACCACCAGTTTGTCCTTTCTATTTAAGAGTCTGGGGTTTGTTTGTTTGTTTGTCTCTTTCTTTCTTTGTTCATTTGTTTCTTAAATTTAACATATGAGTGAAATCATATGGTATTTCTTTCTCTGATTTATTTCACTTAGCATTGTACTCTTTAGATCCATCCATGTTGTTGCAAATAGCAAGATTTCATTCTTTTTTATGGCTGAGTAATATTCCATTGTGTGAGCATTGAGGGGTGTGTATACATACCACATCTTTATCCATTAATCTATCTGTAGACACTTGGGATGCTTTCATGGTTTGACTATTCTAAATAATGCCATAGTAAACATAGGGATGCATATATCTTTTTGAATTAATGTTTTCTTATTCTTTGGGTAAATACCCAGTAGTGGAATTATTAGATCATATGGTAACTCTATTTTTAACTTTTTGAGGACCCTCCATGCTGTTTTCTCCAGTGGCTACAGCAGTTTGCATTCCCATCAAGAGTGCACAGGTGTTCCTTTTCTCCAAATCCTTGTCAACAATCGTTTCTTATGGTTTTCATTGTAGCCGTTCTGATAGGTGCGAGGTGATCTCTCATTGTGGTTTTGTTGTGTATTTCCCTCATGATTAGTGATGTTGAGCATCTTTTCATGTGTCTGTTGGCTGTCTGATGTCTTCTTCGGAGAAATGTCTGTTCGTGTCTTCTGCCCATTTTTTAATTGGGTTATTTAGTTTTTTAGGTGTAGAGTTGTATAAATTCTTTATGTATTTTGGATACTAACCCTTCATCTGACGTGTCATTTGCAAATATCTTTTCCCATTCAGTAAGTTGCCTTTTAGTTTTGTTGATTGTTTCCTTTGCTGCGTAAAAGTTTTTATTTTGACGTAGTCCCAATAGTTTATTTTCGCTTTTGTTTCCCCTGCCTTCAGGAGACATAGCTAGAAAAATGTTGCTATGGCCGATGTCAGAAATTACTGCCTATGCACTCTTCTAAGACTTTTATGGCTTCAGGTCTCACATTTAGGTCTTTAATCCATTTTGGGTTTATTTTTGTATTCGTGTAAGAAAGTGGTCCAGTTTCATTCTTTTGCACATAGCCGTCCAGTTTCCCCAAAACCATTTGGGAAGTTGAAGATACTATTTTTTTCCCATATTCTTGCCTCCTTTGTTGAAGATTAATTGACCATATAATTGTGGGTTTAGTTTTGGGCTCTTTATTCTGTTCTGTTGATCTATGTGTCTATTTCTGTGCCAGTACGATACGTTTTGATTACTGCAGCTTTGTAGTGTATCTTGAAATCTGGGATTGTGATACCTCCAGTTTTGTTCTTTTTCAACATTGCTTTGGCTATTCGGGGTCTTTTATGGCTCCACACAAATTTTAGGATTATTTGTTCTAGTTCTGTGAAAAATGATGTCAGTATTTTGATAGGGATTGCATTCAATCTGTAGCTTGCTTAGGGTTGTATGGACATTTTAGCAATATTTTTCTTCCAATCCATGAGCATGGAATGTCTTTCCATTTGTTTGTGTAGTCTTCAGTTTTTCTCTTCAGTGTTTGATAGTTTTCAGAGTACAGGTCTTTCACCTCCTTGGTTAAGTTTATTCTTAGGTATTTTATTGTTTTTGCTACAATTGTAAACAGGATTGTTTTTCTTAATTCTCCTTCAGCTACTTCATTACTAGTGTATAGAAATGCAGCTGATTTCTTTTTTTTTTTAAAGATTTTATTTATTTATTCGACAGAGATAGCCAGCGAGAGAGGGAACACAAGCAGGGGGAATGGGAGAGGAAGAAGCAGGCTTATAGCAGAGGAGCCTGACGTGGGGCTCGATCCCATAACGCCAGGATCACGCCCTGAGCCGAAGGCAGACGCCTAACCGCTGTGCCACCCAGGCGCCCCTGCAGCTTTCTAAATAATATTTTGCATTAAGATATTTTCTGAATGTGATTGTTTTATCATGGCTTTGTTGGAGAATGTCCTTGTTCTTAGGAGATATGTAGATATGTACTATAGTATTTAGGAGTGAAGTATATGATGGTGACTGCAGCTATCTCTCGGATGATTCAGAAATAGTATGTAGATATATAAATATGTGTGTCTAAATACAGTGAGGGAAATGAAGCCGATGTGCCAGAACATTTACTTGCCGTATTCATTAGATTTGTTTCCAGAATATTTGTGGCTCTTCCCCAAGATAAAGATATGCCATCAACAAGAATATTCAAAAGAATGTGTTGAAGGTTCAGAATGTATCTGGGGTCTAGAAAATTTTAGAGTCACTGTCATATCCTTGAAATAAGTATCTGACTTCCCAAAGGTGCAACCTGACTTGGGTATGGGTGCCTTTATAAGAATGTGTCTCATTTTTTTTAAGTGAATCAAATGTGGCCACACCGTATCCACATAGTGTTATCAACATGAGGGCGTCGGCTGCTAGGTTGAGACCTTCGGGTTGCATAATTAGTGTTTAAGATGTGCATTTGTGTAAAGTCTGGCCAGGAATATCACATGATGGGGTGATATGTGGGTGACCGAAAAAAAAAGTTTTTTTTTCCTTTTTTTTTTTTGCCTGTCCAGTTCCCAGCGCTGCGCCTCAGAATCTGTCCTTAGAAGTAAGAAATTCAAAGGTAAACTTTATATTGCTATTCATTTTTATTGGCATACTATCAAGTCTCAGAAGGGCTTATAGAGAAGGAGACTCTATATCAAAAGAATTGTAATCAAGCAGAGAAATAAGGTGTCATAGATATTACACCTGCCAGTAAAGCTGGACTTAGAACCCAACTCCATGTTTTCTGTTTAACTTTACTGCCTTTCTCTGATGCCAAGATTACTTTAGTCTTTCTGCAGATGCATTGTGGTTTTGCAAATCCTGACATTATAGATCTTAGCAGTTCAGAACATTGGTGATAAAGTGGAAAGAGGAGAGTTGTTTATACCCTAGCCCCTTAGTACTGTGAGATGAGCCCACTGTGAAGTGAAGGTAGACATCCGTCAGAGTGGTGCATAGGCTCAGACTCCCTCTGAGCCAAGTCCACTGTGCAGTGAAGGCCATGTGTGCCTCTCAAAGGCCCAGAGCTGCTTCTGGACTACATTGACAACTTAGACACTCAGTCCTTTCAAAAAGTACCATGGGAATCCTTGTCCTTTAATTAAAAACCAGCTATTAATTAATGATTCCCTTCTTGAAGAGTTTTAGGCAGAAATTGTCTAATTTCAGCCGTTCCACAATGGAGATAGAAGAGAAACTTATACCTAACCATAGTTTACTTCCTAATCCATGTGCCTCTGACCTTATATTTTCCTTCTGAAAGCTTTTCTGAGACTTTTACCTAATGTCTAAATACCCAGGAGAATAAAGGCCCAGAGCATACTGCCCGCAAATATAATCTTCCCATTTGATCATGGAGGATTTTTTAAATTAAAAAATAATTTTGAGTGATCCCTAAGTAAAACTCTGTCTGAGCACCCTGCTGCCTTTCTGTCAGTGAATTCAAGATAATTTATAAAACAGGAACAAGATTTTGATGTATTCAGTCTTCCCCATAATCTTGTCTTTCCCAGAGTATTGTGATTCACTGGCAGCCACCTCCTCCAGCCACACAAAACGGTCAGATTACCGGCTACAAGATCCGCTACCGAAAGGCCTCCCGAAAGAGTGATGTCACTGAGACCTTGGTAACTGGGACACAGTTGTCTCAACTGATTGAAGGTAAGCTGCCTTACATGTGGGTGAAAGGTAGGAGCTGGCGTCTTTTTCAGGCATTGAGTTTTGCTAGCCTAATGACTACTCTGAGCAGTTGACTTAAAGTAAAAACAGTTCAAAAGAATTTGTAATGGTTTGGTCTACATCTGACGTGATAAAAGTTAATTGAACACAATCTTATAGGTTCTGTCATCTCTGAGTGTTGAGATGGTGCTTGAGTTTTATTTCTTCACTTGTGGTTTTCTGTATTCTCCACATTTTCTTTTTTGAATATATATAGAGATCTTCCTCAACTTATGATGGAGTTATGTCCCACTAAACACATCAAAATTTGAAAATATCCTAACTCAAAAATACGTTTAACACACCTAACCTACCAAAATCATAGCTTAGCCTAGCCTACCTCTAACATGCTCAGAACACTTACATCAGCCTACAACTGGGCAAAATCCTCTAACATAAAGCCTATTTTATAACAAATTATTGGATATCTCATGTATTTTATTGAATACTGTACTGAGAATGAAAAACAGACGGTTGTAAGTGTGTAAGGAGTTCACCCTCGTGATCCCAAGGCTGACTGGGAGCTGCCACTGCCCCTGCCCAGCATCACAAGAGAGGATTGTGCCTCCTATTGCTAGCCTGGGGAAAAATCACACTTCGGAATTCAAAGTACAGTTTCTACTGCACGCGTATTGCTTTTGCATCATTGTAAAGTCAAAGAATAGTAAGTGGAACCACGCTAAGTCTGTACTGGTTTTTTGCAATCTCAAAACAAGGTAAAACAAAGCTATGTAGGCCAAAAATCTGCTCAGTCTAGCTGGTAGCAGAGCTCTACAAAATGATTTATATATATATTTATACATATACATATACATATATATACACACATATATGGCACTGACACCACACATGCGTATGTGGCCTGAAACATTTGTGAATAGCTATAGCAATGCCATAATCTTTCTTGCTTCTACTTGTTACATGATAAAATTTTAGAGAATTCTGTCCAGGATAGCTCCTTTTGTGTAGATTTCCCTTTATGTGCAGCAGAGCAAGTGGCATACTCGGTGACAGTGGGCCCTACTGCCTCTCTGATATGGGCTTCCTCTACAGATGACAGAATAGCCCCCTCTTCCTTCCCCCAGTAGGGGGAGTAGACTTGGCTCTGCAAGGGCCAGTTGACTTTGCAGGAGAAGCATGGGAAGAAGATGAAGTGCTTTTTCCTCTTTGGATATTGGGACTGTGCTTATAAAGAATAAAGATAGATGCCCCTAAGAAACCATTTTGGAGGTTCCCAGCAGAGCTGGTAGAAGAAAACTGCAAGAATTGGAGATATTGACATCATTACCTAAGCCCTGAGAATGAATTTCATCACCCTTGGGGAGCTCTCAGCTTCCCTTACGTTTCCCCCTCCTTGGTAGAGAAACTTGACATCTGCCACTTTCCTATGCCTCTAGGGGCCAAGTTCTTGACAGAACCAAGATCTGGGGTCAAAAAATGTAATGCGAAGAGTTTCTAAGAATTAAGTGAGTCACTGGCAGTGAAAACTTGTACTCCTGTAATCCAACAAGCTTTTCTCCTTACTCCTCACCTCGGAGATGGATTGACTTCTTTCAAAATAGGTGAATGTTCGTCTCCAGGGGTAGCTTTCAGTCTGAGTTTCTTCACTTGAACCCCACAGCTCTAAGCTGCAGTGAGTAGACATGGTTGCAGTGGTGTTGCTGAGACATCTCACTAAAGGAGCGTTACAGTACAGTTGGTCTCGGGTGTTCTTAAAAACCAATTGCCATGAGAGACTCTGAACTCTGAGAAACAAACTGAGGGTTACAGAAGGAAGGGGGTTGGGGGGGATGGGTTAGCCCAGTGATGGGTATTAAGGAGGGCACGTGTTGTGATGAGCACTAGGTGTTATATGCAACTGATGAATCATTGAACACTGCATCAGAAGCTAATGATGTACTGTATGTTGGCTAACTGAACATAAAAAAAAGAAGTTGCTGATTTGACTCCAAATACAGATAATATTTCCCATCCGTAAGGCTTTTATTTTGAATATTTAATAGATATTTACTCTACACCAGGTACTGTTCTTGCTGCTAATAATGTAAAAACAGAATATAGTCCTGGACCATGAGGAGACTGTTCATTTTCTCAATGAAACGTTTGATGTGTAAGCGAAATAATCACCTTTATGGTAAAAATAGCTTCTTCTTTACGGAGAGAATCATTGCATTTTGAAATCCTGTTTAGATTCATTTGTTTAACAGACTTTATTGAACTTGTATTAGCATGTACTGGCCTTAGGTACATGATGGTGAGCAAAAATGGACATTTTTGCTCTCTTGAGAAGCTTGATAAGTATAAGAGAGCAATATGGATTACCAGGGTCCTGTCCTGAGCCACAGATGACATGACTCAGTGTTAGCCAGAAGTAATGGTATCGTTATAATATGAATTGTGGATCTTAGTTTGAGTCTATGAACTCTGTAGGTTACCTGGGAGGAAGGGAACTCTTACCCTCTTTACACACGCATCTCTTGCTCACACGTGCACGCGTGCGTGAGCACTGTCTCTCTCTCACTTTCTTTCTTACACTCTAACTCCCCAGAGGGGAGGGAATGATAATTTGGTTGAATTCTTTCAGGACCTCAGTTGAGCCATGTTTGCCAGTAGTCCATACTATTTGTCTATTAACAGTTACAAACATATGCACAGCCCTCTCTGGCACTTTCTGCTTCAGTGTATACAGGGAGGTGATGGGTAAACTGACTTGGGCCCAGCCATTTTGCTTCTCCTTCTGCCTTGCTTGTTGCTTTTTTTGTGGGCAGACAGCTTCAGGATGGGCCTGCTGAGGATAGAACCTCCCATCTCTTCTCTCACCGTGTGACAGGATTCATTAACTGAGCCATCCTGCATCCTGGCCACGTTCTCTCTCTCTGTGGTTCTCTCTTTAGAGCTTCTGTACAATGCTGCTGGCCAAAGATCCCAATATTTCAATGTGCAGAGATTGGATCATTTCTCATAACCTTGTAAGATGTAATGCAGTATCTAGTATTTAAGTGCTCTAAAGATGTATACACGTGAACTGTACACTGAAAAATAGTTAAGGTGGTAAATTTTGTTATGTGTTTTAACATAAAAAAAAAAGAAAAAAGGATGCATGAATTATCTGAATAGCTGACTATATTATTGCCTGTTGCTCTGCTTTGTAGGGTAGACTTTTACATGTGAATTTTTGTTGCCTTCAGTACATTGGTGAATTTATTACTACTGATAGTACTATGAAAAATTGCATAAAAGAAAGGCTTTATTCCTCTTTTACTTATTGTATATACTTATGGGCAAACAGGCTGTTTTGAAATAGGTTTGTAGGCCATATTCGATGTTTACAGTTGTTCTGCTCTTGTTATGGGATGGCTCAGAGAACAGAGGTGAGGTGACCCAGCAGGAATTACATCTTTTAATTCTTTTCCGGTGTTAGGTGTCTTCTGAGACCAACTGACTTTGTTCCTTTGTTATGACTCTTTCATTATCCTTGACCTCTTTTTGACCTTAGCTTCCTAAGTAAAAAAATGAAGGGATTACATTAAATGATCTCTGAGGGGCCTTCAAGCTCTTAAAAAAAAAAGGATCTGTAATCTCCTGGGAACTCTGCTCGGTGGTTTTGTTCTTGACTGTGTGGGCTTTCAGCCTCTACTGGGGATGTGGGAGCCCCTCTGCGCTATGGCCATGTGCTGCTTGTGCTGTATTCACTCTAACTGAAAGTTTGTCAAGATGGTAGCTGTGTACTGACTTGGTGGATGAAATACTTAATGAGAAAGTATTAATCTTTTGTTTTCCAGACTCTTACTTCAGCTTGTCTTTTTTTGTCTTTTGTCTTTGTTGTTTGTTTGTTTGTTTGTTTTTTGTTATTTGGATCTCAGGTCTTGATCGGGGGACTGAGTATAATTTCCGAGTGGCTGCCCTAACAGTCAATGGTACAGGCCCAGCTACTGACTGGCTGTCTGCTGAAACTTTTGAAAGTGACTTAGATGGTAAGAACAACAATCCACAGGATTGGGAGAAGCTAGGTACTAACCAACTGTAGTCAAATTAGTTAAACTGGAAAGCCACAGATTTGGGGGTGTATGTGGCTCAAGTCTGTGAACTTTAATGTATCACACTGCTGTCGTTACTGTAACACAGCAAGTCCCCTGGAGTGCTTCCGCCTCCCCCACTCCTGCCCCAGGGGCTTTGAGAGACCTGTCCCTTTAAGCAGAACCAGAACAAATAAAAATGTACAGGTGCTTTAAGTCTAGTTTTTCATCAAGGCCATTGAGTAGATGGATGATCTGAAATTTCACACTGAGCCACATTAACCTGCCTCCCTTTTTCTCTTAGTCCTGGACACGTTGCCCTTTTTCTACCTCTTCATTCAACGAGTACCTTTATGTAGATGTGTGTATGTACCTTTATGACACACAGGTGCTGCACTTGGGAGACAAAAGACTGGGTCCTTATTCTCATTCTTGGTTTGCCAGTTTTTAAATTTAGATAGTAGGCTATGCCTCGAAGTAACAGATTTGAAAGATACTATAAATTGCTACCTTTTTTTTTAAGCCTCTTAGTCTCCCACCATTTAAATCAATATGTAGTTCTAAAGTTTCCTATTTTCTGACTTAAATTACTTAAGGGAGTAAATAATTGATACAATTGCTGTAATGCGATACGTGATCATCTGTTGAGAGCAGGCTTCTAATTAGTTGGTGTTAAGCCTTTCTCATTCCCCCTAGTTGAGTCTGGGACTCAGATGTGGGACCAAGGGGAATGAATACCTATTGAAAGGCAGTTTATTTGTTTCTCTCCTTTGGACAGAAGTTCTTAGACCTCTTTGTCTCCCTTCCAGATTAGTGTTGCATTGTCTTGTATTTCAGGCTGTTTGGGTTTTGCTTTCTTCTCGGAATGTGGTAAAACCATGAGCCATACTACACTATACATACTGATTCTCTGTGAATTCTTGGGCATAATGGAAAAATCTTAACCCCAGATAATTTGGAAGGAGGCTAAACACCATGCCCCAAGGATGGTAAATATTCTAAAGTCTCGCTTTTCTACTTTCTTCCCAGAAACTCGTGTTCCTGAAGTGCCTAGTTCTCTTCACGTCCGGCCACTGGTCACTAGTATTGTAGTTAGCTGGACTCCTCCAGAGAATCAGAACATTGTGGTCAGAGGTTATGCCATTGGTTATGGCATTGGCAGCCCTCATGCCCAGACCATCAAAGTGGACTATAAACAGCGTTATTACACCATCGAAAATCTGGGTATGTATGCTGGGGAGAAGAAGTAATTGCACATGGGATTTCTTTCTTTTGACTTTTTATTGTATGATAATTTTTTTTACAGAAAACTTATTTATAATAATTTTTATTATGTTATGTTAGTCACCACACAGTACATCCTTAGTTTTTGATGTAGTGTTCCATGATTCATTATTTGCGTATAATACCCAGTGCTCCATGCAATATCTTTTTACAGAAAACTTTAATACAAAGAGGGGCGCCTGGGTGGCTCAGTCGGTTAAGTGTCCGACTCTTGATTTTTCCTCAGGTCTTGATCTCAGGGCCATGAGATCGAGCTCCGCATCAAACTCTGTGCTGGGCATGGAGCCTGCTTAAGACTCTTTCTCTCCCTCTCTCTCTGCCCTTCCCCGACCCTGCTCACACTCTCCCTCCCAATCAAAAAAAAAAGAATAATACAAAAAATTTCTGTATATTCTTCACTAAGAGTCCCCAAAAGTTAACATTTTACCGTATGCACTTTATCATTCTCTTGTCTTCCTGAACGTACATATTTTTTCTCTGAACCATTTGAGAGTAATTTACAGAAGTGATGCCCCTCCACCCTCTGATACTTTAATGTGGGATTAAAAATGAGGGCATTTTCCAATATAACTACAGTACAGTTACCAAAGTCAACAAATTAACACTCAGATAGTATCCGTAGACTTTATTCATATTTTACTAGTTGCTTCATTAATTTCCTTTATTACAAAAGAAAAACGTTGTTTTCTGGTCCAGGATCGCTTGTTGCATGTAGTCATCACGTCTCATTAGTTTTCTTTGCTACAGAACAGTTCCTTGGTTTTTTCTTGAATTTTATGACTGTGACATTTTTGATAAGTATAGACTATTTATATTTTGTAGAACATCTCTCAGTTTAGACTTGCCTAATATTTCCTCACTACTCTCAGCTTACGCGTTTTTGGAAGGAATAGCATGTGTTCTTGTCAGCACATCTTATCAGGAGGCATGTGAAAGTCTGGTGCTAGTGATGTTAACTTTAATCACTTGGTTCAGAGGGTAAATGCCACATTCCATAAAGGTATTGTTTTCTCCTTCAGAATTAATTAATACCTTGTGGGGGAAATACCTTGAGTCTTTGTAAACGTCTTGTTCCTCGTCAAACTTTCATTCACTAGTTGTAGTGTCTTTCGTAACGGTTATTACTGTGGTGTTTCCCAAGTGAATTTCTAACTCTATTATTTCTTCCACATTTATCAGCATTCTTTGGTAAAGAAGAGATTTCCTTCTCTTCCTTAGTGAAGGAATAGCTAATGGGAGTCTCTTTATGACTGATTTTTCTGTTTGACATCTTCTATCTTTCTTTGAGCACTTTCTTCTTTTTTGATGCAGTAAAATACAGCGGGCTTATCTGATATTTTCCTACCCTTAGCCCTTGAATCAGTCATTTCTCCAAGGAGTGCTGGTTTCTTTTATGGAAAATGACATTTAGAAACCAATATCTGAGCACTATACACTCTCCCTGTTACTGGGGTAGAAAATCCTGAGGCATCTACAAAAAAGGCTACTAAGACTATAAGTCTTAGTATATATACAAAAATAGTTATATTCCCATGTGCTAACAATAAGCAGTTGGAAGTTGAAATTAAAACAACAGTACTACTTACTTAGCATCAAAAAATATGAAATACTTAGGGATAAACTTTAAAAATATGTACAAGGTCTGTATACTGGAAATTAGAAAATTATTGCTGAGAGAAATTAAAGATGACTTAAATAAGTAGAGGTACCATGTTTACGGATTGAATAATATCATTAAAATGACAATTCTCCCTGATGCATTTCCAAGTAAAAGCCTGGCAGACTTTTTTTTTAATAGAAATTGATAAACTTAATTCTAAAAATCAGAGGAACTAGAATAGCCAAACAGTTTTGAAAAAGAGTATCAGGTAGTGTGGTCTTTTCAACATTTCTTCGGGTGTCTTCTAAAGACCCACATTACCTGATTTGAGGACTTATATGAAACTATGGTATTCGAGCCACTGTGGTGTTATTGGTGCAGAGGTAGGTGTTATAGATAAATAGAACAGAATGGAGTCCAGAAATAGATCCATATATAAATGCCTGATTGATTTTTGACAAACACACTAAGATAATTTAGTGGGGAGAGGGTAGTCTTTTCAACAAAAGGTGTGGGAAGAATTGGATATCTGAATGGGAGAGAAAGGGAACTTTCCTTGACCTTTATTTCACATCATACACAGAAACAGACCTAAATGCAAGAGCTAAAACCATAAAACTTCTAGAAGAAGACAGGGAAAAACCTCATGACATTGAGGTAGACAAGGATCTCTCAGGATGTATAAAGCATAAGTTATTAAATTAAAAAATTAATTTATAGCACTTCACTGAAATTTAAAACATCTAACTTTTGGAAAGATACCAATAAAATGGAAAGATGAGCCATAGACTAGGAGAAAATACTCATCATTCAAATATCAGACAAAGAAATTGAGTCAAATATCAGACAAAGAAATACAAAACTCTTCCAACTTAATAAGAAGATGACAATCCAGGAAAAGAGTAGGCAGAAGATTGGGATGAGCAGTATACCAGAGAAGATATATGAGTGGACAGTCAGCACATGAAAAGATTTCTCAATGTCATTAATCATCAGAGAAATGCAAGTGAAACCACAATGAAATACCAAGTTCCACCTATGGGCTTACAGCACATGGAAACCTTATTTACTCTTCTCGTCCAAGCCCTCCACTGTACAGCAACATCACTAAACCATTGGTTAGTTGACGCCAAGAGAGGACTCGGGCACAGCCACCCTCACTGCTGGGACTGACTCTGAGATGTTGCTCCCAGTGTTTCTGTGCTGTGTGTGCTGCCATCTCCACATTTCCCCACACCCTGGAGGAATCCCACCTGAAAGTTGTAAAATCTTCTTTCCTGACTTCTTCTGCGCTTAAGATCATGCACTGTTACCCTTGAATTTTTTAAATTCTGGAGAATTTTTTCCTAAGTGCTTTCACTTGTTTCCTTCCTTCAGATCCCAGCTCTCACTATGTGATAACCCTGAAAGCCTTTAACAATGTGGGTGAGGGCATCCCTCTGTATGAGAGTGCTGTGACCAGACCTCACACAGGTAAGCCATCCTTTCCATCTCTGGTCTTCAGCACTTTTTCCAGCAGTTTATGTGGAATGTTGTCATGAGGTCTGTCCCGTAGGTATCAGTGGAAAGGGAAAGTGTATGCCCATGTAGGCTTCAGGCTTCATATAGGAAAATAGGCTTTCAGCACAGAAATTTCTATTAATTTCTGTTCTGCTTTTTAGAAAATATTAACGATCTAGTCATTCATATAAATAATTCCATGTAGATATATAACACATGTTTTTAATGTGATCAGATCTAGAAACTATAGTTGTGAGAGAATTACAAGTGATTTTGGGGCACCTGGGTGGCTTAGCTGGTTAAGTATCTGACTCTTGATTTTGTGCCAGGTCGTGATCTCAGGGTTGTGAAATCAAGCCCTGCATTGGGTTCTGCGCTGGGCATGGAGCCTGCTTGAGATTTTCTCGCTCCCTCTCCCTTTGCCCCCCCCTCAAAAAAAGTGGTTTTTGTCTTCTGGTCATGTGAGTTATAACATGAGTGAAAAAAAATGAACAGGTCTCCATATCTCTGGAGGAATTATATAGGTTACTGATGGTCTCAATAAATGTGTGTGATCAGTGAATCCAGCATTTTTACTAGTCACCTGAGTTGATTGGGAGAGTATTTTTCTATTTGCTGTTCATAAGCTTTATTTATATAAAGACTATAAAGTCGGTTTTACTATCCATTGGATCAACTGTACATTTATTACAAATGAGACCAAAATATTTTTTGCAGTAAAGGAATATTCATATAATGTAAAATCTCTGTAGATAAAACATCTAATGTAGAGCTGAATGAGAAAGTTTGTTGGAATAAATATATTAGACTTATAAATTTTTCTAAAGGGTCCTAAAAACCTAAGAATGTATCATTTTCAGAAATGCTCTTTTCCGTTTGTTTTCCAGAGCTGTGTATCTCTATTGCCTGCTGCATTTTCTGGCTACTTTGTATAATAGTGCAAATTTCACATTATTCTTTTTAAAAAGATCATCTCCGCCCCTTTTTCTCTTTAATGCTTTTACTTAACAAGACCAGCATCATGACTACATGTTTGGTAGTTCTAACCTGTCTTCTTCTGTGTGCTTACAATTTATAAGTTCTTTTGCAAAGAGCTTTGGTATTTCAGAAAGGAAAAAAAAAAAGAGTAAGATGAAAATGAGAATATTTAAATAAGTGTGTTTGCTACTTTCCTAAATTAGCCTATAATAGAAAAAAAAATTTTTTTGAAATTATTTTCTCTTATGTGACTTAAAAATATAGCCTTCTGGCTCGAAGTGTACAAGGAAATGTTCCTAAGTCATCTAACCTTGTTATCTTTTCCAAGAGTCATTATAAATAAAAAAATTTTCTCAAATCTAATGATTTTTGCACCCAAAGGTGCATTTTCTATAACTAATTGGTTTGTTTCCTGACCTTTGAACAAAGCCCTTGAGTATAATGTATGCTGTCCCTCTGTTACCTTTAGTCCTCATTGTGTAGGAAATACACAAATGGAGACTGTTAACATTAGTTTGGCACTTATTCGTAAACAAGGTTCATGCCATTTCAGGTTTTGAGTTACAGGAAGGGCTACTCTCCATAACCATGTGGGAAACCCGTTTTAAAACCTTAACTTAAAATAAATAAGTGTGTAGGTACTTAGAAAACCTGACCAAGCGTTGATAAAGCCCAGTGGATCCTGCTGTTTTGCCCTGGGCTCATGGTCCTTGGTGCCTGTGTGCACATTCTAGCCTCTATTTTGACATTGAGCTTTGAGAAGGTGTCAGCTGCATATGGCACAGGACATAGGAGTATAGACTTTCCCTTCTATCAAATAAGTACCCTGATTTCTAACATTCATAATGGCTGTCACTTGGACCCATAAGTATGTCATTTCCTGTAACTGATTTGGATTCATTAGGTGGGTTATTCTCATTCTACTGGGAGAGAGCATAGCAGATACTTCCTCATGGTGTCGGCCTACCTTGTCCTCAGGAAGAGCAATGCCCTTGAGTTCCTTTTGATTTATTTGGATATGAGCCATTTTGCTGTACTGCTTTTAGACCCAGGACATCAGCAGATCTGAAGTGGACCCTGTGTGGGTATCGGATAACCCTCAAACCAAGACCAGGCTAAGTTGCCATTGGCTGGCATTCAGGACTCAGGCTTGAGAGTAGGACCTTTACATGTTCGTTGACCTGCATTGATACGCCATGTCCCCCAAAATTCAGTCACATTCACTTAAATACCAAAACAGACCCTGAGGATTGTGTTGCTTGTTCTGAAATTACACCCTTGATTTTAAAAGTAGTTTGTATCCCCTCACAATCCTTTTTGGAAAGGAGATAGAATTTTCAAGTAATTTAAAGAAAATTCAAGTATGAATATGTTCATAAAATCACTGGATTATCAACTGTTAATATACCTACAGAATACAGTAGAGAATATAGTTAATTTTTTCCCTAGACGTTTTCCTGCAAAATTTTCCTGAAAGAACACAAGTGAAAATATTCTTTTTCATGAATGGTGGTTATCTATTAATTCCGGATTCTCTTTCTCTTTCTCCATTTCTCACCTTTCATTCCATCATATTTCCCTGCATTTTCCTTTTCTTTTATTTTTGTTTACGTTAAAATGCCACTTCCCTTTTTTAATTACTTTTTACCCAGACACTTCTGAAGTTGATTTATTTGTTATTAACGCTCCATACACTCCAGTGCCAGATCCCACTCCCATGATGCCACCGGTGGGGGTTCAGGCTTCCATTCTGAGTCATGACACCATAAGGATCACATGGGCGGACAACTCCCTGCCCAAACACCAGAAGATCACAGATTCCCGGTACTACACAGTCCGATGGAAAACCAACATCCCAGCAAACACCAAGTACAAGGTACTGGCACATTTGCTCTGGGTGAGAAAAGCTAACTATTGATGTTTCCTAATTCTAAAGTCCTTGATTCTTATGCTTCCAGAATGCAAATGCAACAACTCTGAGTTACTTGGTGACTGGTTTAAAAGCAAATACACTGTATGAATTCTCTGTGATGGTGACCAAAGGTCGAAGATCAAGCACATGGAGTATGACAGCCCATGGCACCACCTTTGAATTTGGTATGTGTTGTCTGAATCTTGTATCAATGGCATTTCTTCTCTTTGTAAGATGTGAAAGCCAGTGGAAGTCCAGCTAATGTTGGGCCATATTCCAGGTCATGAGACTTCTCATCGCCTGCTTCTGCTACCCAAGGACAGACTCGAGGGTGTGAATTAACCCACTTGCAGAACATAGTGAGCAGCACAGCTGGAGTTCAGTGTTTGCTTTTTCCACTGATGAATTATGTTTTCTTCCTCACTGAACAAGAATATTAGCAAATAATGGGATAATAGAATGCAAAGTATACTAGATTTTAGGAATCAAGGGACTTGAGTTCAATCCCAGGTCAACCAAATACTGACTGTGTAAGACATAAGTAAGTCATCCAGCCTGTCGTTTCTTCCATCTGTAAAAGAGGGGTAATGATAATACCTGCTTTTCCTACCTTACAGGCTTATTGTGAGGTAAAACGAGCAGATGAGAAAGCACATGGTAATTATAAAGCACTGTGCGATTATAAGGGATTACTGTCATTAATCCTGCCTTACTGCTAAATTGAGATAGAAAAAACGAAGTGACCTGCTCTTCATCAAGCAACCGCCAAGGCCATGCTTGCTAGAGCCTCAGAACTTTACCAGGGAACCCCAAAGCTGCCCTAGCAGCTTGCTTACAACCAGTTAGTATCTGGTAAAATCCCACTGGGGCAGCCTGAGGGATTTTGTCTGTAAGTAAACATGAGAGATAAAAGACACCAAAGCAAATTAAGGCAAAAGCAGGCTCTCCAAGTTTGTGATTCTGTCTGCCTTTTGCTCATTTGTAGGCCTGTCCTTCTACCTCTTGTACTTTCCTAGTGTGGGGATATGTGTAACCATCGGGAGTCTCTGTCCCTTCCAGCCTCCTATGGCTTCTTTCTCCTATACATAAATAATGAAAAAGTGGAGCTCTCAAGTCCCTCCAGACTGGGCCTGGCCCTAATGTCTTTATGTCTCCTGCACAGTTGATAGGACTTCCTACAGAGACGAAGGGTTGGATCTGGAGAGCTTAAAAATAACAGTGCACAAAAGTTTAAATAGACCTTGAGTTTGCTTTCTTTGCTAGTTTTAAGAATACCTTTTTGCTTCATTCCAGGCTGTTAGTTAATAAATAATATTATGTATTCTCTTAGGATATCTGCATTTCACCAGGCTTCCTTCCATTTTATGATAGAAAAATTCCAGAATTTTAGGAAGAGAAGAGTAAATTTAAGGATGTAGTTAATTTGTTCATTTCTCTACTAGTACATTAAAAGTTATCACCCATAACATGGAAATACAAGAAACGCAAGGTTATTTTTATTCTATTAGTGTTGTTTCATAAACAGCTTTACATTTCAGAGCCATAATCTCAAATAGTTGACAGTGTAAACTTAAAATAAAAACAGCAATTTGTAATTGATTAATTCTTTGAGGGAATAGGGGGTTTCAAACATTATATTTTGTTTGGAGAGCCAACTATAAGTGAAAGAGAAAATTATTTTACACTTGAAAATATTCTAACAAAATAATCCAAATTGGGGGGGGGGGCGCAGAATGTCATCTTGGGCAAATTACATAACTTCTTTCGTTGTCGGTACCCTGATCTGTCAAGCAGGGATAGTGGTAATTGCCTTTCAAGTTGCCACAAATATTAAGTGAAATGCTATTTGTAAAATGCCTGGGATAATGTAGATACTTAGTAACGAACTACAAAGGTCTTCTGATTTCCTTACCTAAGAACCCTGTAAATCCCTGACCTCCAGCCCAAGATAGCAATTCTATATCCTTATAGTATGGTGTTTTTTTCTTTGGTACTTTGCATATTCTTTTTATTGGATCTCTGCGCAGGTAGACTATGAGCTCTTGGAAGCCAGGAGGCTTGAGCATTTTTTGCCTGATACCTCTTGTAGCACCTTATAAGAGGAAAGGGTTGTGGAAATGGTGAATGAAATTGGAATGGACAGGAATTATTGAAAGTCTTGTTATTTTGTAGTTCCTACTTCCCCACCCAAGGATGTGACAGTTGTGAGTAAAGAGGGAAAACCTAGGACCATAATTGTAAATTGGCAACCTCCCTCAGAAGCCAATGGCAAAATTACAGGTAAGATGCCTTTGAGTGTGTGTCTGTTCCCTGTTCTTGTCTGGCAGAAGCATTCCAGCCCAGGACTGTGTGGTTGAGAGAAGTGGCAGTCCGGAGGTTGGCTTGATCATTTTATGAGGCGCAGGGAGTCATGATGGTCCTTGAAAGTGGACCAAGGGCGTGCTGTTTGCTCATAGTTAATGTAAAAATGAATTGCCAGTTGGTCGTTCTAACTGTGTGAAAGTCTGATGGGTGTTGTTACTTGGACAATCTTTGGCTACAGTGGGACCTTATGGACATATTTATTTTCATCAGAAAAGCTGTTCTTCTCTGCCTCTGACTGGATGATCAGCTTTGGAGTTAAAGACCTTGCCTGATTCTACAGGGTGATACCCAGTAAATATGGATTCAACTCTTTTAACCTGAACCCAAAAAAAGCCCATTAGACTTTTAATTCCCCTTTTTCCCCAGGCCGGCTACTTCAGCTTCCTGTGCTCCAACTAGGGTTAGAAGTTTGGATTGGCCTAGGCCTTTGAAGGGGCCTGGGATTTCTTCTTGGACTTCCAGAGAACTTTCCACAGTAGAGGACACTATGCTTTCCTCAGCTTTATCAGGGAGGGAAGCCTGGTGGGATTTAGCTGTTAATTATCCCCCTCAGAACCTCTGCTTCATGTAGGTGTATCCTGAGGAACAGGAGTTTGCTTTCTGATGTTCCTTTGTATGAATAAGGGTTCTGAAAGCATTGAATACGGAATGAATAAGGATGAATAAGGAAACTGAAAGCATTTCTTAATGTCCTGCTTTGACTTTCCATTAGAATTCCTTCCCATAAATCCCTGGTCTTTGTCATTTTTTAGGTTTTTGAATTTGCCTGTTCTGTAAAAGAATGAAGCATGACTTGTCTTGGATTACATTTTATTCTGTCTTTAAAAACCAGTAATGATGTGTTGCATTTTTGCGCTGTGTAGGGCAGGTAGGCATGTGGTCAGCTCTTCTAGCCTCAGCCATGGAGAGAGAGTGCCCCCTGGTGGGAGTATCAGGTGATGTTTCACTGTGACTTCACTTCAAGTTTGGGAGAGCTTTAATAAAGATATGGCCATCTCCCAGGTCTCCTGGGAGTTTTTCTCCTGGGAAATCACATTGGCAAGAGCTAAACAGCACGTTGGGCCATTATTTTAATCATAGACCCTTGATGGGTACATTATTCAAATATTAAAACGTTGAAGTGATTGGATTGTTTTCCTTGTCTTTTTTAGCTCCTGAGAGTTCTTAATCCTATATTATTACCATAACTAGTTTTATTGCTTCAACTGCTCTATAGATGATTGATAACTTATAGGCTGACACTGTTGAAATTGTGGTTTTCTCCATATGATGTTCACTGTAGCATTTTGAATGCATTTTACTGTTGGTCTTTAATCAGTAACTGGTTCTCTATTTGTATATGCTATAATACGTATCTTTATCGACTAACTGCTTCCAAAAGAAAAGGCAGGAATAAGATATCTTCTCATATCCTCCTTTGGACAGGTTACATCATCTATTACAGCACGGATGTGAATGCGGAGATACACGACTGGGTTATTGAGCCTGTTGTGGGCAACAGGCTGACTCACCAGATACAAGAGTTAACGCTTGACACCCCCTACTACTTCAAAATCCAAGCCCGGAACTCAAAGGGCATGGGGCCCATGTCTGAAGCTGTCCAGTTCAGAACACCTAAAGGTAAAGCCCCACTAAACAGCATTTTATTTTATGTCTCTTTAGTGGGGCAATGCTTGCACGTATCACTTCAGCATATAGAGACTACGGAGAATAGAAAAAGCCCTGATGATGAGCTTATGAGCCACAGTGTGAACATTTATCTCAAAATGATCCCTCAGCCACCCATTGACCACACCAAGTCAGTGCTCCCTAGGTTATTGGTCTAACCGTGTCCCATACAAGGCTGTTGAAGGCAGACGAACTGCAGTGATCTCAGAGTGTCTACCAGTCAGTCCAGATGTGATTCTCTTGGTTCTCAGGCAGAGTAATAGCATGTTATTGTGATGGATGATTCCCTTTCAACACATGCAGGCTCTTAACCTGAAAGGCTTCTTCGTGGACCTTTGTAGAGAGAAAGACACTAATGGGAGCTTTGAAGAAAACTCTAGATAAGAAAGTGAAGATAAAGCACCAAACCAAATGAGCCTAGGAATAAATTTAGTTGGGGCCTGAGTCTGTGGAAATGTGGAAACCATGTATGGATTTCTTTTCTGTTAGTATTGAAAATAAGACTCGATTTGTTTGGAAGTTTGTGGGGTTTTATTTTTTTCCTTTAAAAATTCTGCCTGTCCCATCTTCAAAGCTTGTGATCCTTGCTCTTGTTTTTTCTCCCCCTGTGCTTGGCCTGTTAGCGGACTCCTCTGATAAAATGCCTAATGATCAAGGTAAATCAGTAGATGGCCTCTCTCTCCTTTCCTCTCTTTTCTGACCTATTATTATTAGTTTTTGTTGTTTTCCTTTCCTTTTTTTTTTTTTTCCTGAAAATCAGTACTGTGTGTTAAAATCCACATTATTCACTGGCCAAAGTGGAGTTGAGTCCATGTTTGTGGCACTTGGGGTATCTGAAAAGCTGGGGAATCGACTTCGGAGCTAAATAGGCAGGGGAAAAACTGAGGAGGGTAAATGGAGTTCTGCAGCTGTAGGAGATTGGCCTTAGGTGTGGGTCAGTTTGTCCTGTGCTAAGATGCTGAAATCCTGTAACAATGACAGGCATTTGCACCTGGATGAAAGCAAGCATACCAGTCTGTCATGTCTATAGCATCTAGGATTACATTAGTATCTCTAAATGAAGAATTGTAATGAGATTCAGGAAATATCCTATTTTCCTCCCCCCCCCCCCACACAGAGAATCTACAGATTTACCCTACTGAATTGGGTGATTATCTGTGACAAAATTAGTCCTATTTATTCTGTTACCATAAGCTTAATTCAGAGCTCTTTTTCCATTTCTTCCCTTAAATATATCTGCTCATTTTAAAAGAGATAGAAACAATTTAAGATGGAAACTTAGGAAGTACAGACCTCAGTGTCGCCATTCTCGAAATTGTCCGTCAACATAGTTTTTTCCACTGTAAATTCTATGGCGGAGAGGTAACTGGACTGTGGTTTTCATCTCTGGGGAGTCAGCTAAAGTTGGTATCTGTTTTCTCTACTGAGAGCAATGGAAGTAAAGTCGAAGGTTGCTTTCAAGGTTTAAGAGTAGTTTTTAGAAATAAAAAGTCTTGGGGCGCCTGGTGGGCTCGGTGGGTGGAACGTGTGACTCTTGATCTTGGGATTGTGAATTTGAGCCCTATGTTGCATGTAGAGATTACTTAATAAAATCTTTTTAAAAAAAAGAAGAAAGAAAATGTCTTCGGATCTTGTTAATGGCAAAGAAGAGTCAGAACTTGAGGTTGCATGTTTCAGGGCTTTGGAAATGTATTTGCACTCAATGAGTCTTTTGTTGTGTGTTGGAGAAACTGCAAACATGCTTGTGTGTGTGTATAAGGCACCCTAGTGATGGTGGACATTTTGACTTAAGCATGAGAACAGAAAAATACCCATACTGTGTATGTACAGGGTATAAATGTGCTCAAGGTTCTTCCCCACGTTACTGGATAAGCCAGAGTGCAGTCTTACTTGCACCACACTTCTGGCCTTTAAAATTCTTTACCCATAGTTGTTTTTGGTGTTTGGTTAATCCTTGGAATTTCTTATTCATAGGTTATATTTAAAAGCAAAAATGCTGGGAAATATAGGAATTAAACCAGCCAGTTTATTGGCAAAGTATATTCTTTGGCAGTTACTTAGATAACATGATAGTTGGGCTTACATGTGGGCTACCTGAAAAATAAGCACATTTAAGTCTGAAGAGCCTTACAAGGGCTAAGTCATCTCCTCCAGCCAGACTTCATCCCAGTGAAAAGAACAACTGGAATCCCAACATCTGGTGTGTGCCACTTGGGAGGAATGATGGCCACGGAAGTAAGGGGATGAAGGAACAAGTGTGGACAACAGAAAAGGGATCAGGGACTAAGTTAAATATGCCCTTTGGACACCCAACAATGAAAACATTGTTTTCAAAAATCTCCATATTTATTCTGTTAAATGAACTATATACACAAACATTCAGATTTTAATTTTTCATGTAGCCCAACTCTGATCATTTATAGAAGTACTTGACAGTAGCTATAATGTTTTATAGGAACACATCTAGTTTATGCATTTCCAGTCAACCTTTATTTGTAGAAATAATTATTTATAAGTGTTTTCTGAAGCTTTATGCTCCGTGCCTCTGCAAAGGGAAAGGTTATATTCTTCCCTAAAGATTTATTATATATATCATAATAATAGCTAATTGTTGAACATTTGCTATGTGTCAGGCAGTATTAAAAATATTTTATAGGAGTAAATTCCATTTAATCCTCAGTACAGTTTGTGAAGTAGATACCATTGTTATCACTACTTTACGATGAAGAAACTGAGACCCCAAAATAATGAATAACTTGCCAGAAGTCAAGTACGTGATAGCACAGGCAGTGTGCTATATTAACCGTGAGGAGCGGCTTTGACTTTGCGATGCTTTCAGACTTCTTCAGGAGGAATCCAAACTTTGGATTGACGAGTACCTTTGCTGTATTGGGAAAGAATTCCTTATATTTGCTTTACCCAAGCAGCTTTTTCTATAAATGTGAAGAACAAAATTCAGGACTAAGAATGTGAATTACTAAAGAACTGACCTTTGTGCTTTACGAAGTCTGCTTGTGAGGTGGTCCCGAGCCTAAGTTCGGCGAGAGAAATGGGTATGTTCCCACCTTACAAGACAGCAAGTGGCAGTCTAATTCCGCGCTAGATAGAGCCGCGGACCGAGGGTGTCAGCCTTTCAGATGCCTCATTGCGCAGAAAGCTATACCTTAGTTTGCAGCCTATCTTGTCCCCTGTTGTTTATGTGCTACTCCATTGGACAGAGTAGACTGAAAATACTGTTTTGTAGAAAACACTCACTAGCTGTGAAGTGGACTCGTCACACCAATGGCTTGGGTCATTACTGACATGATTTCTTCTCCTTCAGCCTCAGGGTCTGCAGGAAAAGGAAGCCGGCTGCCAGACCTAGGATCCGACTACAAACCTCCAATGAGTGGTAAAGCCTTTCTTATGGCTTTTTTGGCCCGCTGTGGGCATGACGTGGTTCTGCTTAAATCTCGAAATGTCTTTTGTAGCTTCTTTGTGGTGGGTTGTAGCATATTATCCTATTTCCTTTTACTTAGTAGAGTTAACTTCAGGCATTTTTCTGGCAAAAGTTTGCTGAATTACTGCAAACCCATTCATTATAGTATCCCTAAATAAAATTGTTTCCCCACATACCCAACTTAAAATAAGATTAATTCTAAACAAATGAGTCTTCCTTTTGCCCACTGCCTGCCTCTAGAAAAGAATTAGAATCTTGCTCTCAAAAATAAACTCTCTAATGGGATTATCCATCACCTAGAACAAGCCAAAGAAATGCTTCAGAATCATGACTTCCTCCCCACACTGCTTACCACAGTGTTTTAATTTGGGAATTCTAAAAAATTCTTCCCACTCTCCAGCCAGCTTAAGAGCTGCTGCCTTCTGTTTCCTTAAATGATGGCACCTACTTCTCTACAGAACTTCACTGTTTATAAGTTACTTTCATACCTGAAATTACATTTGATCCTAACAACACTGTGAAGCAGGGAGAACAGATATTCCCATTTTATACATTAAGAGACTCAATGGAGAATAATGTGCCTGGATCCACCCAGTAATTATGGAAGTCCCAGAACCAAAATTTAGGTCTTCTGAGTCCTGATTGTGACTTTCCTACTATCACATGCTACCTAAAACGCCTGGGATTCTGTACCAGATGTGGGAATCTGAGTTCTAGGACTGCACTTTTCCTTATATTTATGTGCTGTCCACAGTATAATATTCAAGGCTATGAGGAAAGCAGTTGTTCCCTTGTCTTTCATTTATACATTCATTCATTCACACGTTTTTAGAGGTTCAGGTTCTATGTAACAGGCTGTGTATGGGAGCAAAAGGAGTGAGTAACAAAGCATCTGACAGAGAAAGGGGAATGCCTCACAGAAGAGGGGATGTCTGACCCAGATGTGAAAGGATGCATGGAAGATGGCTAAATGTCAAGGAGTGGGGGTTGAACATTTCAGGAAGCACCAACAGCACGTGCAAATGCATGGCAGGAAAAAATAGTTGGCTCTCTCCAGGGATCACACTGCCTGGAGACAGGCTAGAGATTCTCACAGTAGAGAAGGTGATAGGCTAGAACCAGCCTGCCCGAAACTCAGGTACCAGTGTTACGAAATGTGAGCTTCATCCTGCACCTAATACGTGTAAGATACCTTGCACTACAGGTGAACTGTGACTTCCACTTATTGAGTACCGAGTGTTATTACTCTGATGAATGAAGAGTGAGTTGGGGGCTGAGATTGTGAAGTCAGAGAGAGTGGTTAAAGGCTGTTGCAGTAGTCCAGATGAGGCTTGAGAAATGGCCTGTCCTAATGTCTCTGGCAGGACTTATTCCCTTGGCAGCTCACTCTTACTCTGTCTTCCATGGGAGTTTTTGGTCCTCTCAGAAGTTGGAGGTCAGACGCAGTTAAGTGGGAATTCACCTCTGTTAAATACAGGGAAGAGCTCCCACCACCACCTCTGCTGGCCCCCACACCCCAGCTCCCCAGCCTCTGATTTGCAATGCCTGCCCCACTACATACCCTACCCAGTAACTCGGCACTGCTATTAATACGAGTTTTATGTATAAAGCCCCAATGTGGTCTAATTTTATTGTCCCCTAGTTCTAAGTCTTTCCCAAATATAAAAATGTTTTATTAAATGTTGGTACGTACAATTTAAGTTGTCTGTTTACTTTTTTCTCAGAAATGAGGAATAAAAATGATTGAATAAATGGAGAAGAATAAGCTCTTAAGCCCTCCTAAATCAGCCCAGATTTAGCACTGTGCTTAGATGTAGCCTATAAAAATCATACAATCAGAAGTTGGAAGGTCAGCTAATGCAGTATAATGGAAGGGGTTCCCACAATAAGTATACTTTGAATTAGATCGTAAGTTTATAAACCAGGTTGTATTTGGGAATCACTTTTCTAAAACAGATTCCCAGGCCATAATTTCATGTTAGGAATTTCTTCCGCAACCTCCCAGACTGGTAGAATGATTCTTCTTAAACACTTTTAGAAACTAAACACTCATTACTTGGTAAGGCAGCTCATGCATTATTGTACAGCTCTGACTGTTACATAGGAGAGAGAGAATAACTGGAAGGAAAGACATCAGCTATCTGTGATAGAGCTGTGTGGTGGGATTTCCCATATTTTATAATATGAGCATGCATAACTTTTATAATGAGCTGGGAAGGAAAGAAGTGGGTTTCAGAAAACAGAAGAGCAAGAGTTAGAATAGAGCTAGATTATAAAAGGCCTTGATACAAAACTTGGCCATCACCCTATAAGCAATGGGGAAATAATAACAGGAAGAAAAAGAAGAAAAGCTAAATCTTCTCGGGTCTTCAATGATCTGGTCTCTGTACACTCATCTCTGTCTTTTTCTGCTCGCTCTCTTCCCTCTGACTTTGCACCTCTCTCCTTGCTTGAGCAACACTGGCCACCTTTCTTTTCCTTGAACATGCCAGGCTCCTTCCTGCCTTAGCACCCTTCCACTAGCTGTTCCCTCTCTCTTGAATATTCTTCCTCCAGATCTTTGTATGGTGGGATCTTTCTTGTCATTCAAATCTCAACTCAAATGCCATTTCCTCAGAGAAGCTTTTTCCAACCACTCCATCTAAAATAGCCACCCAGTCGCTCTGTGTCATAGCCCCTCTTTTTATTTTTTATTTTTTTTCATAGCACTTATTACTAATAATTTCTTGTTTATTTTCTGCCCCTACCCCAGCAGTCACATCTTTGTTGTACTCTGTTACATCCTTAGTATCTAGAGCAATGCCTGGCACATAGTAACTACTCAGTAAATATTTGTCAAATTAATGCATACGTACAGACCTACTTTTTCCTGAAACTGAATAAGAGGCTTAACTTTGCAAAGACTGTATTTATAAAAGCAGACTGTATTTTTCAAGTAGTTTTTGTGATCTCAGACATCTATATACCGGGAAAAACTTTAGCTTTCTGTGAATGTACATTTTTTATTTTTATTTTTTTAATAATAATATAATATAATAATATTTTTTATTATGTTAGTCACCATACAGTACATCCCTAGTTTTTGATGTAAAGTTCCATGATTCATTACTTGTGAATGTACATTTTTTAAATGCTTTTGTGAAAGTCAGAAAACTAAATGATTTATAAATGGTGCTTTGTAAGACAAATTTATGCATCATATAACATAAGACACCAGGGGGCAGACCCTTTATCTGTCCAAGTAATGTTTAGTATAATTTGAGAAGCTTTTACTGAACACCAGCTTTGTGCAAGGCCTGTGTTGAGGACTGTGCGTGGTGCCTAATCTTGGCCCTGCAGATTACATGAGACACTTGTGTCCAAGGCAGCGAGTGCATTACAGGGGCTCCAGCTTTGTGCAAGGCCTGTGTTGAGGACTGTGCATGGTGCCTAATCTTGGCCCTGCAGATTACATGAGACACTTGTGTCCAAGGCAGCGAGTGCATTACAGGGGCTCTCACTTGAAGTTTCTGTACGCTGAGTGTGTGCAGTTTTGGAATTCTCGAACACTAACAAACGTCCCGGTTTTCCTCCACAGGTAGTAACAGCCCGCATGGAAGCCCCACCTCCCCCCTGGACAGCAGCGTGCTGCTGGTCATCATTGTCTCGGTTGGCGTTGTCACCATTGTGGTGGTTGTGGTCATTGCTGTCTTTTGCACCAGGCGCACCACCTCTCACCAGAAAAAGTAAGGAGCCCCAAATGTAGCCCATGATTTTTGCTATCTGTTCTTTTGCTCCTCTGTGACTTCTGTATTTGGAGTTGTACATAGATAAAATGTACAGTACAGTTTATGAACAATGTGGGGATTGGGGGTGCTGACTGCCCCCGTGCCGTCAAAAATCTGCGTATAAAATTTTGACTCCCCCAAATTTTAACTACCAATAGCCTACTATTGACAGAAAGCCTTACTGATAACATAAACTATTGTTTAACACCTATTTTGTATGTTGTGTATTATATACTGTATTATTACAAAAAAGAAAACGATTAAGAAAATCATAAGGAAGAGAAAATACATTTACAGTGCTGCACTGTATTTATCAGAAAAAGTCCACACATGGATACCAAGCACATACCCTCACCCTGGCCCTTCTAACCCTAATCCTAGATCTGAAAAATGGGTTCTTGAAGACACGATAGGAAAAGCTGAGACGCAACCTAGTTATTCTGGAGAAGACCCCAAATATTTAAGAACTGGTGATATTTCTGAAAATGGGTATAAAGGTAAAGATAAACACAGAAGGAACGATTGAATATCTATTTAAAGCGTATTTAGAGCCCCATATCCCTTCCTTGCTTCAGCCCAGTAGATGGCCGCCATGTTCTTCCTGCCCAAGCAGAAGTCTGGGCTTTTATTCTCTGGAGAGATCTCTGAACTGTAGGATATCAGGCACATACACTAGCCCAAATCCTGACCCTAACCCTAACCCTCCAGAGATGTCTCTGAATTGCAGGATATTAAGCACATACCCTCACGCTGGCCCTAACCTTAACCCAAGATATGAAGGGAAGAATGGAAGATGCAGTATAATACAACGAAATATTATTCGGCCGTAAAGTAGAGGGAAATCTTGCCATTTGCAGCTACATGGATGGAGCTAGAGTATTATGCTAAGTGAAGTCAGTCAGAGAAATAGAAATACCATATGATTTTTCACTTGTGTAGAATTTAAGAAGCAAAACAAATGGGCAAAGCAGAAAAAAGGCAAACCAAGAAAGAGGCTCTTTTTTTTTTTTTTAAGATTTTTTTTATTTGACAGAGAGAGAGACACAGCCAGCGAGAGAGGGAACACAAGCAGGGGGAGTGGGAGAGGAAGAAGCAGGCTCACAGCGGAGGAGCCTGATGTGGGGCTCGATCCCATAACACCGGGATCACTCCCCGAGCCGAAGGCAGACACCTAACAACTGAGCCACTCAGGCGCCCCCAAGAAAGAGACTCTTAACTCTAGAGAGCACACTGGCGGCTACCAGAGGGGAGGGGAGTGGGGGGGATGGGTGACATAGGTGATGGGGATTAAGGAGGGCGCTTGTCGTGACGAGCACCAGGTGAAATATGGAAGTGTTGAATCACCGTATTGTACACCCGAAATTAATATTACATTGTATGTTAACTATGTGGAATTTAAATAAAAACTTCTTTAAAGGTCTGCATGTAAGTGGCCCCCCACTGTTTAGTCCCTTGTTGTTCAAGGGTTAACTGTACATGAAAAGTGATGTTTTAAATATTTTTAAGGGATCCGCAGAATGGTTCTTAAAATGTGGATCAGTGTTCTGGCGGGAAAGAAGTGGCACACTCAAGAGGGCTGGAAGGAAGTTTAATGACGGGACCATTTTCAGAGTCAGAGGTGGGGTTAGGAGACGAGGCAGAGATGTGCAAGGACCAGCGGCCGTGATTAGCCACTGTCTCTCTTAGGCCTGAAAGGGCAAGAGGTCTTTCTGAAGAAGAGAGAGCTGTGTTCAGAGGTCTGAAGCAGCAGGAGAGGGTTTCCTGGCAGGAGCTGGGTGTGGTGGAAGGAAGGTGGCCTCTCCCAGCCTCTAGCCCCGCAGGGAGGGGCAGGACGAAAACACCACCTACTCTCCAGTCCCTTGCCTGTGTCTTCACTTGGCCAAACCCATCGGAAGCCAGGAGCAGGGTTGCCAGGTAAAGCAGGTAGAGGTCCTTTAACGCAAGCTCTCGAGTCACAGAGGCAAGTAGAGGATCGATCTGGAGAGGAAAGAGGACTGTCCAGCCTTGCCGGTCACTGCTTGGAGGTACTGTGTGTTTGTGCTCCGTGACCCAGAGGCACAGGAGCTGTGGGCGTTGCGACAGGCCTTTTCACGGCACAAATGCAGCCCGAAATGGAGACCACAGACCTCTTATTCTACATCTGAGTTTCAGAATATTTTTTCAAGGGGTGCCTGGATGAGTCAGTTGGTTGAGCATCTGATTCTTAAGTTTCGACTCAGGTCATGATCTCAGGGTCGTGAGATTAAGCCCCACGTCAGGCTCCATGCCCAGTGCAGAGTCTGCTTGAGTTTCTGTCCCTCTTCCTCTGTTCCCCCACCCCCACTCTGTGTGCTCTCTCTCTCCCTAAAATTAATTTTAAAATCCTTAAAAAAAAAGTATTTTTCAAGAAGTGCTACCAAGTGTGGAAGTCGAGGTTAGGACTGGCAGGGACAGGGTGGAGGTCCGTGGAGGAGATACTGACTTAGTGAATAAGAAAGACTCATTTATAATTAGCATATCAAGTTAGCAGAGGGGTCGAATGACTGCTAACCCTGAACTTCTCTGGCATGTTGCGAGTTGTGGTCACTGTCTAGAGCAGACAGCGAGGTGATTCAGTTATAAGACTGCTTGATAACAGCCTAGGCTCCTAAACAGGAGAATCCCTGACCCTAGACCACTTTCAGCTCATATCTAGTATCTGTCCAGTGAGACAGATACCAAAAATAAAAAGATTCCTGAGTTACCCTTAATAGCAAAAAACACATATGGGCAATAAAATGACTTTAATTGCCGTATCCTAAAAGATCGTAAGATGGAGATATTGCTCCATAAAAGAGAAAGACAAGTTCGTGTCAGTGTTTGTGATTATTGCTCAGACTTGGTCTGCCCAAGGCTGGATGCATGTGTTTAGTAACTCAGTTTGTTTGTTTTCAGTATAGAGGTCAAGTACAGACTACCCTGTCCCTGCCATTAGTGATGGCTTTATGTCATTTTTTGTGTACGTTATGTGATGTTTTTCGTCTTTCTCTTGCCCAAACAAAATAGCTTCCTATAGCTCACGCTGCACCTCTTTTCCAAGGGAACGGGGACTCCTTTTATAACCTTCCTGATCACTGCCTCTTACACCTCTCCCTGTCTCCTTTTGATTATGGAAAACTGTCTCTCTTAAAAGCATCAGCAATGACATTATTTCTACTGTAGAACTTTCCTGCAAGCTTCTTTGTTCAGCAATTCAAGTATATTTACTTTTATGAATTTGGCTTTGTATCTAGTTTCAGAAATCTTGACCTCTTTATTTAAAAGAATCTAAAAAAATGAAGTGACAATTCTTTGTGCTTTGGAGGATTTAAAATTCAAAGTAAATAAAAAATAAAGTACTTATTCTTCAGAATCAGAGGTAGAAAACTGAGTTGGAAATAGGCTCTGTACTTTGTATTTGAATCTGCAAATCCTACAGATTTGGGTCCTTTTGCTTAAAAGAATTGTGTTGCATCATCAGGGCTTTCCCTCCTCCTCTCCCAAATGACCATCTTTCCAGGCGTTCCATGAGCCACTGAAAAATATCTGTGAGCTTTTCTTATTACTTTTCTTCCTCTCTGATACCTGAAGTACCTCCCATTTCAGTTGTAGTTGCTTATAGACTTCAACAAACTCAGAGTTGACCGAGCATGTAGGGCCTAGCCCCTCATTGCTTCTCAGCACCTCCCTCATTAGCTGCCTCACCCTCAGAAGACGAGAACTACCTCCAGGTACCATCGTGTGACCAAAACCTCCTTCAGTGTGCTTCCTCCTACTGGAAGCCGGCTCTCCATTTATCCTCTGGGTCTCAGTGGCTCTCATCTTTATGAGACCTTATAACTTGCTGTTCCTCCCTCCAGCATAGCTAACCTTTCACTCTCTTGGCTTTGTCCCTTCAGCAGGTAGGTGTGCTCACACCTCTTTCATCTTAAGAAATCATTATAATTATAACACTAATTCTACTGCATGGTTCTCACCAGTAGCTGTTTACAAACCCCTTCTTTCCCGTCACCACAGAATTTCTTGATTGCTGTATACACGCATCCATTCTTTCATTGCTTCAGTTCTTATCAATCTGGATCCTGCTCCTACCACTTTACCAATATTGCTTTTGCTGAAGATCAGTGACCTCCATATTGTTAAAGCCAGCAGACATTTTTTAGTCCTTGTCTTAATCTCTCAGCAATATTTAACTCGACTACTCTTTCCTTCCTCTTCTCCTGTATGTCATGATTGTGTGTTCTTTTTCACAGCTCCTCCTATCTACCCAGCCATCAAACCTTCCTCGGGACCTGGTCCTAGACTTATTTCTCCTTCTGTACTCTCCCCTAGTGATATCCACTCCCATGGCTTCATTTACTGTCTGTATTCCAGTTAGTGCTGTGTCCCTATCTCTGGCCAAGGCCTCTCTTCTGAGTCTCAGACTTGCACTCCCAGTTGCCTTTTCTACATTTCCTCTTGAATGTCTCGGAGGCACTCAACTTCAAGACAGAATTTATGATCTTTTCTGTCAAGCCTGCTTCTACCCCGTTAATTCCAATGTTAGTAAATGGTTTAGCCTCAAACCTTGTCATCGTATGCTCCTCTTGCTTCTTTATTCCTATCCCACCCCACATCATTTATTCGCCAAGTCTTGTCATTTCTGCCTCTTAAATAGCTCTCAAATCTGCTTTTTTTCTCCATCCCACTGTCCTGGACCACCATCAGTCATGGCTAAGACTGGTGCAGTAGCATCCTAGCTGGTCTCCTGTTCTGACCCCCACCCCATAAATCCATTCTTCAAACCACAGTTGGTGTAAATGTTTAACTCAGAATCGATCTCCTTACTCTCCTGCTTAAAACCATATAGTGGTTTCTCATTACTCAGAGAGGGAAGGTCAACTCTTGGCATGTCTCTAAAAGCCCTTTATGATCTAGGCTACCTTTCCAGCATCATCTCATATCATTCTTCACATGGGTCACTGTGCTTCCACCACTCCGAACTTCGTACTGTCCCTCTGCTGTACCAGACTGTCGTGCTCTGCTTCAGGGCTTTGACATAAGCTGACTTCATCACCTGGAAAGCATCTTCTGCCCTTCAGCATGCCCTCTTCCTCCAGGTTTGTCCTGTCCACTTTATGCCAGCTATTAAGAAGAACTGTAGCACTTGGCATTTCGTTAAGCTCAAAATATTTTAAAATAATGAGATCAATATCTGTCTTCCTCACTTGACCAGAAATGCTGAGGGCACAGCAGTCCAGTACAGGGACTGACTGACATACAGTGGGTACCTAGTAAATGCTTATTGAGTGGGGGAGTGTGAGCGAGTGAATGGAGAAATTAAGGACAGAGAAGTAGACGCTGTCATCCGCCTTCTTGACTTTACCCACCTGGCAGTCCTAGGTTTGGGTTACCTGAAATGTTCCCTTCCTCTTCTGCGAGCCACGGACTCTACCTCTGTTCCATTGTTACATTTCTAATAAATGTTCTCTCTCTGTTGATTGGAACTTGAGGAGACACCCCCTGCTTTAGAGATAACTTAATTTTAAAATGCTGTCTAGTCTGGGGATACCCACAAAAAAAATATAGTCACAAGGCAGTAGTCAAATACGCCCTTGTCTGTATCTTTAAATATGTGTGGACCAAGCAGAGATCCATTTACTGTTCCCAGAAATAAATGTCTTTACCCTGTTTTCTGTTGTTTTCTTTGTGTATTTGTAGTGTCTGCCTTTGCTTGGGGCACCTCTCAGAAGGGCAGTTTTAATCATTCAAGCCTTTTCACAAGTTCAAAAGAATTATTTTTTTTAAAAAACCCTTTTAAATTTGTGCCTAGGAAACGAGCTGCTTGCAAATCAGTGAACGGCTCCCACAAGTACAAAGGGAACTCCAAAGATGTCAAACCCCCAGACCTCTGGATCCATCATGAGAGACTGGAGCTGAAACCCATCGATAAATCTCCAGACCCCAACCCCATCATGACTGATACTCCAATTCCTCGTAACTCTCAAGATATCACACCAGTTGACAACTCCATGGACAGCAACATCCATCAAAGGCGGAATTCATATAGAGGTGCAGGTCGTCCTCAAATGTGGGGACACTATTTCCATTTAAATCATTTTCCATTTCCTACAGTGGCCTGAATGTGGTGATTCCTTTGTGAGGTTAGGTTTAAAGAAATGTGTATTGTGGAATTTGGTCAACATCTGATAAAGAATAGATAAGCTTGGGGAAAAATAGCTTGTTACTGGGGACAGGTTCTGTACCCAGATGAGACACCCTTCTAGGTCTGTCAGGTCTCTTCTCATGTGTCACCAGCTTGGTCCTGAAGCATTTGGGGCAACCTGGCCTATGTCTGCTTATTTCATCCTATCTCTTCATTGGAGTCCACCTCTCGTTGTGGTGTCCAGAACGTTCTGGGTCTGGGCGCTCTTACTCGCGAACACCACACTGACGCGTGGAAGGCAGCCTTTGTCAACTGCAGTGACTCTCAACAGAGACTCCTGTAACGTGCTACTAATCACTTCCCTCTGTTTTCACTTCCTGCAGAAACGCCCTGTCCCCATTATGTTGTTTGTGAGTCCTGACCCCCCACTGGAAATGTTTTACTGCTGACGCTGCTTAGGGACCGAGGGCACACGCTTATAACTAACCTCCGTATTTGATGTCTAGGGCATGAATCAGAGGACAGCATGTCTACACTGGCTGGAAGGCGGGGAATGAGACCAAAAATGATGATGCCTTTTGACTCCCAGCCACCCCAGCGTAAGTTAAAAGCCTCTCGTTTCCCTGTGCTGCCAGTCTACCCAGTCGTCCTGGGGAACCACTGCAAACGATCTCTTTGACTTCACATGATCCTGACACGAAAGATGACCCACTGAAGCTCTGGCACCTTGAGCAGGAAATAACAGCACTTCCATATTTTGCAATTAACACGATTCTCGAGATTATTTTTCTTGAGATAAATAAACTAAAAAGCCAACTCTCCCAGTCTCCCAGGAACAGAGAAGTAACCAATCCGCCGACAGTACACACGGCATCTCTGCAGGAGGGATGGAGAAGCATCCTTCCAGGCTGGAGCTGAGGACAGCCAGATGTCACAGTGGTCCTAAACTTCTGATACACATTCAGTGTTGAGGGGCACCTGTCATTTCTTTTAATTAATGGACTTCATATTTTAGAGGATTTTTAAGTTTATAGAAAACAAAATTTTCCACCTTATTTGACCATGCCTCACTTTGATAAGCATAAAAGTTACCCGGCCCGCTTTAGTAATATTTGAAGTCCAAAGTTAAGTAACATGATTGAAAACCAAAAAAAAGTGGAGCAAACCAATTATTTTGTTCAAACTTCTGTGTCTTGTCCTTTGTCACTGTTTTCAAGGTAGGGAAGCCGTTCAGACTGGCTAGCACGGTGGGACTTTCAGGTGAGGGTCCCCTGTGCCATCCTGCAGTGAAGAAGTCGCCTGCCTACTGATAGCAAGTGTTTTCAGTTCTGTACCAGAGGTATTTTCTGTAAGCTGAACAGGTGCCTAGTAAGGCTTAACACTGTCAGATACCCAGATTCAAATCCTGAAAGTGTCCTCTAGATCACTTTTCAGTTTAACCCAAATGAGTTTTTGAGTTTTTTATTCATTTCTTAGGATGTCCCATTTCAGAGCTCTCAGCCGCCTCTCTGTCAACGAGTGGCAGAGATTTAAATAGTTACAGATACCCTACACACAAAGAAGTGGACCATGGCTCCCCATACGTAGAAACTCGTGAAACGTGCAGGTGTGTAAATGCACACACACTGTCACACTCACCCTGCACAGACGTGTAGGCACTAGATTCTAAAAGTCAGCTTTGAAAGAGAAAGGGCTGATTCATTAGCCGGTCTTTTCTGCACAAAGTAGGGACTGTGATGAAAAGAGAAGGGCCTGAACTTGGAAGCATGCAGGGAAAAACATGGTTTTCCTCTTAGAAGAGGTACCCTGGCTGGAGTCCCAGGTCTAAAAAGTGTCTGAAAAGAGTAAATCCCTTCTATGTGTGTTTGATGTATAGCAAGATGATAGCTTCTTATGTACAAGATTTTCGTTTTTACCTGAACTGGCTGATTTGTAAATGTTAGGGAGAAAAGATACGTTGCACTACTTGGTATCAGTTTCTTTTTTCTCTGTATCTTTTTTGGGGGATGGGCAAGGAGTACACGTAAAAATGCAGTACAGTTTAATTTGTGCCTCAGTAGTTGGGTGAATAGTGGAATCTCTAATTCGAGAATCTGTAACCAGGTATTCTGATATACTTGTGGCCTTCAGGTTTTCGGATCTCCTTTTCCCCAGGTGGCTCCAGTCCTTTTTCTCAAGCTGGGGTTCCCTGGAGTCTGTCGCACTGTCTCCCTACCTGGCCTTCAATAGCTGAGCACTGCTGGGAAAACTTGCCAGCGTTGGTTTGAGGTTCAGTCAGCCTTGCACAAGGCCTTGCTCAGAAGCGCCAGGACCCAAGGCAGCTGACAGCTCGCGATTGCCAACCGTATTCTAGGGAGGTGCTTTCCCATTGTCTTATTTTTAATTTATCCAATTTGGAAAGACTGGAAATGCCTTTAAAAAGAGAAAGTCAGTTTTGTTTTTCTGTGCTAGAGTCTTGCATACCTAGAATGCTTTTCAGGTTGTACTTACTAGGCAAAAGTCAGGAGGCTTCTTCTGCTCCCCCTGGCCTTAATTCTAGAAAATACTGATACCAAAACTCCCTACTTCAGAAAACCACCTCTGTTCCCCTGAAGGAGATGCTGACTTGCAGACAGTCCTGAGCGTCCTCTGCCAGCTCTTCCAGCTTGTGTTTTATTCCAACGACCACCTGAGCCTTCTGGTCTCTGAGTGCAGGGAAAGCCCCTGTTTTGTTCCCCAGGCCTTAAGGAGGGAAGGGGCCGCGATGCTCCAGGGCCCTTGGTTGGTTGTGCCATCTGCTCATCTGGCAATTGGCCAACGCAGGAAATAGCTGGAGAATGAAAGCATCTAGGATTTTTCTTCACCAGAGTGATGCTAAGTGGCCTCACAAAGATCTAGGGAGATCCTGGGTGACAGAGACATTTAATAGACTCCAAAGGCTAATTAAGTTTTATCACAGTTTGTGATGCCCTTGCTTAGAGGGGAAAAAAGATCCCCTGTGTTCCTAGTCAGCCCCACCTCTTTGCCTCTTTTGAGGGGTTTAGAGCTGTGCGTGTTGGTCTTAAACATTCTGTTTCTAGAACTACTGTCAGGAGTGCCTAAGAGAAGCTTATTCCCCAGCTGGGCTTCTGACTTTGTTTGCATCTCAGGATCGATAATGAAGCCTCATTAAAGAAGTGTTTTGTCTTCATAGAAAGTTGTATATGGAATATCTGTGTGGAAATTTGGATTCGTTAACAAAATGCAGCAAATTTAATTCCTTAGCCATTGTGGGAAGGAAGGAGGCAATTAGGAAAGATCCATTTCTATTTTAAAATGTGAATGGATGTGGCTGAGCTCCCAGACTAGAAGCAGTAAGAGATGGTGCCGTCGGCCTGTGTCCCATGCCTTTCAGACTAGACCGGAGTTCAGTTCTGTTTGCGTTCCTTTGCAGATATGAAAAACTGATTAAACAACTCCTCATCCATTCAGCCTAAATACCTATTGCATGCCTCATTCAACGATAAGAAAAAATAGAATGTATTAGGAATAGACTTGAAGGAGAAGAAACTTGTATTTTTTTTTTTGCAGGAGAAAAAATGATAGAAACCTAAACCGTCATTTGTTTGCTTATGGATTTATATTTTGTGACATATGCAAATAGATATTTTTAATAGTCGTGTAATCCATGTTTATTTTAGAAGAATTGGAAAATACAGATGAACCAAAGGAAGTTTTTAAACTCCTGACCATGCTTCCCCACAAGATAATCCCATTAACATTTTAGTGTGTGTTCCTCAGAGATTTTTTTCTGTGTGTGTGTGTATACATAGAGATAGATAGATACATGCATAGGAGCGTGTTGTTTAAAAAAAAAAAAAAAAAAAAAAACCAAATGTAAAACCCATGGCTAATTGTTCACATCCAGCCAGCTGCCACTCAGAAGCCAAGGGAATGGTTGTACTGCATGGGAGGGGCAGGGGTGGCTTTGCTCTTGAACTGTGACTTGTGTGTGTCCGTGCAAGCATGTTAAGCACTTCTCTGTCTTGTGTTCATCCACAGCTGTGATTAGTGCCCATCCCATCCATCCCCTCGATAACCCTCACCATCATTTCCACTCCAGCAGCCTCGCTTCTCCAGCTCGCAGTCATCTCTACCACCCGGGCAGCCCGTGGCCCGTTGGCACATCCCTGTCCCTTTCAGACAGGGCCAATTCCACAGGTGAGAGATGAGGCTCGAGCCCCAGATGGAAAGCATTCCAAGAGTTGGCAAGCTGAAATGGGAAGGACTTGCCCTGCTTAGAAGGATGTGGAATATTTCTGTGTTGTTTATGTATCGTAACACTTCTGTTATCGACTCAAATTGATTTCTGTAAAATTCACCCCCCATTTTTTTTCTCCCTAAGTTGGTAAGTGCTCAGTGCAAGGTGTCCTTTTAGTAAAAACACAGTAACTATAATCACATAACCATGTCTTGTTTCATCAAGTTGCATCTTGACTCAGTCATATTTTCAGTTCGTTTATTTTTTAATCTTCTAATATGAAAGGAAGACTCATTCGGGATGGTTTTCAGACACTAGATATGGTCTTCACCTCGCAGTCACTCTGTGGTTGGGAGGGTCTGTCGGGCAGCCGTTAGATAATTCTCATTAGATCTTATACCTCCTTCTGCTGTGGTCCAAGCTAAGAAATGCATCCAGGGCCAGCGGGGCAGTGGCCACATTGAATTTTGTGTACACTGTAAACCTCAGGTTGCCCAGAGGATTACTGACGTTGGAAGGGGCCACACAGGCATGAATCATCTCTAAAAAGCAGATAGGAAATGAGCCTAGAAATCTGCAGTGCATTTAAAGAAATACATTGCCAAACATGTCCCAGTTTGGAAATCTTAAGAAATAGCATTATCAAAACAGTTTTAAGGAGGAAATAATGAAGGTGAGGAGACAGTAAATGGAACAAATACTGTTGTTCCTCATTAAATGAAAATTAACTGCCATCCTTTCAGTGTTAGGTGCAAATCTAGTAACTTCTCATATGTACAATATGTTTTTTTTTCCATCATTCAAAACTTGTCTATTAATAGTTATTACGTTACTAATAGAATTAAATTTTGCTTGTCCTGGAAAATAAGGGAATTTCAAGTGAATTCCATTTTAAAAGCACATCAAAACCTCATCCTGGAAGTTTGGGTTGCCAATAACATTCCCCCTCTCTAAGTTTTGATCAATTTGAAATGTACCCAGAACATCAAATGAAGATCAGAGCTTTGTTAAGGGATGTGTACTAACACCCAAAGTTACTTCTCCCAAACCTTGACTTGGTCTGGAGAATGCCACTGAAACTCATGTCTAAATGGGCCTTCCTGATCTCTCCTTCCAGATCCAGGTTTGGGGCCCCCTGCCTCAGGGAAAGATCCCCTACTGGCGACTGTCTGCAGAACCGAACTCTGCCTCACAGACATAGTCTCAGATAGAACAGGGACCAGAAAGCAGCCTCCCACATCTGCTCTTAGAAAGTAGTTTTTGTATCCTGACTCTGTTTCTCTATTTTGAAGGCAGAAGAATCCCACCCCCTAGGATGTGGACCTGCCTGAGTGCATGGCAGGCTCTTCCCAATCAGATTTGCCCCCTCTTCCTTCGTCTCAGACTAGGAGGGGGTTGAAGGTTGGCAAAGAGCAGGGCAGCCCTCACCCAGCCCTGACCCAGGTAGTCTAGTGCTGCTAAAAGGTCCTTTCCCTGCGGACTTTGGCAGACAGTGAAGAGAGGAGAAAGTAATGATTTGTGTCACTGCAGGGTTCGTCACTCTAATGACCAGAGGGAATAAAGAAGGTAAACTGATGACAGGGAAAGTCACTGAAGACAGATTAGAAGCACAGAGCAAATACCTAGAATTGATCCAAATTCTCTCACTGTTGTATTTTCCTGGGTCTCTGGAGCTCAGTGCTGCTGAACATGTGGGCTAAGCGTGACTAGGACTTGGCCAGGGCGGTCCCTGCTCTAGGGAGCCACCCCTTGGCACAGGAAGAGCACTTTCCACTTGTCTGGGCCCTCAGCCAGTGTGAACTTTGTGTGTCTTAAACCCTGAGAGGTAAGTCAGTCAGGAAGTAGGCCCCTCAGCAAAGCAGAAATTTTAATTACAGCGTCGTTTTCTTGGTGGGCCAGCGGTATTGCACCCTTCACTGGGAATATAGCGTGCCCCGTGCCCTCTGCACTGACACAGCTTGGCCAGGGCTCTGACTCATGTCGGAAGCCTCTTCTCCTTTTTTACATTTCCCACCCTCTCTGACCCTCAGAAGCTTATACATCAAAGTCAGGCATTTGAGGCTGACATGGTCCAGGTTGGAGTCTGCTTCTTCTCTCCTTCCCCCTGCTACCCTCCCTAACCAGTTTCTCCCCAGCCCAGGCGGCCATGGAGTAGGACCAGCAGCTCCCCAGCTGTGGTTATGGCTGCTGAAGCAAGCACAAGAAATGAGGTCCTCCGTGCACCTCTTAAGAGAAGGAGAAGTGACCTAGGCCTAGTAGGGTTATCACAGCCAGACTTGCCACACTGGGAAAAGGTGTGTGAGTCCCTCACCCCTGGGACCCAAGATCTTTAAGCTAAGGGGATAGCACTCGTGCCTGGCGTGGCTTGTCTCCTGAGAGCCCAAGGGAATAGATTCAACGATACCTCAGTGACAAAGGCAAGGAAAGAGGTTGGATTTCTACAGACTACTCATGCGTTACTACTTAAAGAGTCTATTTTCCTTTTTGAAGTTGAGGACGCTAGGAGCAGCCTGTTTGCCCTGAGCTGGTGTCTCCGGGCCCCTCCTCAGGACAGGGATGGCGGTCTGCTCCCGCTCACACTGTTTGAAAGGGCTTCCTCAGATGGTCTCCCCGGGGCTGGGTGCTCCTTCTGCCCCCGCAGGGTCAGGAGACAGGCGGTGCTGGAAATGGAAGGGCAGTGTGAGGTGGTAGTTCTGAGCGTGGGCTTGGGCGTCAGGGCACAGGGATTCGGATTCCCGCCCTTGCCATTCTGTGTCCTTGAGCGGTCCCTACCCTCCCGGCGCCTTGGAGTTACTAGGAGCATAGAGTGAGCTAATGCGCAGAAAGCACATAGCAGAGTGGCTGGCTCAGAGTAAGCACTCCATCGTTTACAAAGAAAAGAACCTTATCAGTTATTCAGGTCCTGTGTTCACGTTTCATACATCTTCTCAATTCTCACTGAATTATGTTGTTGTCCCTGTTTTGTAGGTGAAGACACAGACTCAGAGAGATTCACAGTCCAGGTTTATCCGACTCCAAAGCCAGTGTTTTTTCTGTCCCACCATGCTGCCTTCTAGAACAGTTCTGAACCCTCTTCACATATCTGGAGACTCGTGTTCTTCCTTAGTCGTCTTCTCCAGGCTGATGTACCCCCCGGTTTTTTCTTTGTTTTATGGACCCAGGCGCCCTTCGTACGGCGTGCTCTTAAAGCTGTTTCAGACCTCTCCACCGTGTGGTTGTCCAGGTCTCCCTGGAGCTGTGGGGCTGTTGCTCTGTGCACAGCCCCCGAGGGCATGCAGGGCCTGTGGCTTTGCCTCTCCTGTAGTAACCACCAGGCCTCGTGGGCAGATCTGGGACTTGTCAGGTAGACATGTTATCCGTGACAGGCCAGGTTCTAAGACCATCAGTCAATGAGTGATGTTTTTAATCTCCTTTTATCCTTATTTACGTCTTAATAGACAACAGTCTTAGGAACCCTTATGCGTACTTCTAGTAAGTCCTCTGGAGAACGTTGTAAAATTGTGACCACTTAGCTGTGTGGGCGAGAACATTTCCGCAAAGCAGCTGGTTGGCAAAGTCGTCTGGGACCCTCTTAGATTAGTCCATTCTTACCAGGCCTTGGCATGGTGCTAATCCACCCTTCCTTGGACTAGCACTGATCCTCCGTGCTTATCGAGCTGGTCTCAGGGGCCCTTAGAAGTAGCCAGAACCCTGGTATGTGTGTGTGTTTAATGGTAGAAGAAATGCTAACATTCAGACTTTCCTGCTGTAGAATCCGTTCGAAATACCCCCAGCACTGACACCATGCCAGCCTCCTCGTCTCAAACATGCTGTACTGATCACCAGGATCCTGAAGGTGCTACCAGTTCCTCTTACCTGGCGAGCTCCCAAGAGGAAGATTCAGGCCAGAGTCTTCCTACAGCGCACGTGCGCCCTTCCCACCCATTGAAGAGCTTTGCTGTGCCGGCAGCCCCGCCCCCAGGCCCTCCCACCTATGATCCCACGCTGCCAAGCACACCGTTACTAGCCCAGCAAGGTGAGTGAGGACAGCAGCACCACTGACGGGACCCTTTGGCTCTGGCTTATGGCAAAAGTCACCCCTTCTTTGAAAATAGCAAGTATCTTCCAAGCTTATCCTAGCAGTTTAGAGTAACTGGAAGTCGTTGCCCCTCTCGGGACGTATATGGGCTCCCCTCCTTGGGGAGTGCATGTGAACCAGAGAATAATTTGGCGGGGAGTGAGGGCTGACTTTCTGAATCATGTTTTGGATGCAGAATTCTTGGTGTAAAATCCCATGGCTATGGGTGTGGGCAACAGATCTAGTCCACTTAACCTCCCAAAAATGCCTCCCTCTGTAGGATTCCTACAAGCTAGAGGATTGGGGAGGACAAGACATGGAAGTAAGGGGCCCTTCCGATGGGACAGAAGTCTATTCCTCAAGTTCACGTGGCCCAGCAAAGTCCCCTAACCTGAAAGGCATGCTTTTCCCTACTTCTCCACATCTGTTATGATGGTCTGTTTTAGAGTAAGTCAGTGGTTTTCAAGCTTTTTGGTCTCAGGACCCCTTTATACTCTTAAAAGGTATTGAGACCATGAAGGAGCTTTTCTTTACATGAACTAGATCTACCCATATTTAGCGTATTAGAAATTAAAACAGAAAATTTTAAAGTACTTTATTAACTCATTTAAAAATATCAATAAATATGTCATGTAAAGATAAATAGCATATTTTTATGAAAAATAACAAAAACATAGCGAGAAAAGTGACATTGTCTTGTGTTTTTGCAAATCTCTCTAATGTCTGGTTTAATAGAAGGGAGCTGGATTCTCATACCTGCTTCTGCGTTCAGTCTGTTGCAATATGTTATTTTGGTTAAAGTGTGAGAAGAAAACCTGGCCTCACAGATAGGAAGTTGGAAAAGGGAAGAGTATTTTTGTAACCTTTTCAGATAACTGGATATTCCTTTTTGATACTGTAACAAAACACAAGAAGTTGTACTTTCTTACAGGTTTGTTTGTGACGTAACCGTATCCATGAACTGTCTGTACTCTATTCCATTAAAATCCATCTGTCTTGTACTTTGAATGCATGATATTGGACTTCACACGTTGGTCATTTGGAAAATATTGGTTCAGTAACTTACACAGATTCTCCAAATCTTAACACATTTTGTTATACAATATCTAAAAATACATTTATTAATATCACCAAAGTGTGTAAGTATCGGGAGGCTCTCAAGCCTTTGGTGGCAGATATACATTTTTCAAGATTCTAATTTTCACTTGAAACTTTAAATTTTATCATTGGCAGTAAATACTGTCCAGTGTTTTTCTTGAAGTGACTGGCTTACGTTACTTTCTAGAAAATGTCTGCCAGATGCTCAAGTCTGAATAACTGGTTTGTCTGACAGTCTTTCTTTGGACTACCGTTAGTGTTTTATGACAAAAGCCACAGTTCCGCTTCCAACCCAAGCTGTCACAGATGCCTTGAACTTCAGACGGCCACTGTCCTGTGGGATATAGCAGAAGAACGTCATGCATACTTTCATTTTGTCGCATAGAATACTTAAAGGATGTGGAACCAGGGTTGAGATTTAATGAAATAATTTTTACCACTTCATTAAGGATGATCTTCAGTTAAACGAGTTTTGTGTGTGTTTTATTTGATTGCAAGGCATGTCCACGGGTGACTTGATGGTTTGGTACCACTGCCTTAATTCATGCTAAGTCTCCCGCGGTTTTACTCACTGTTGCTTCCGTACCATTGGCACAGAGGCAAAAACGTCTTATTATTATGAAAAGAATGTTGACCTTACTTCTAGTTTTCTAAAGCCAAAGAGAATACTTTCTCTGGCCTCTGAGATGCCCCACTTTCCCTTCCACCTAGTGCCCTGCCTTTAGAGCAGGATCTGTGCACTGGGTCTGGGTGCATCCCTGACTGTGAAGCAGTGTTTGGAACTCAGTTGCCCTCATGAGATCTGGGGGAGCAGGCTCGGCCACACCCCTAACGGTGCCCTTTCCCCCTCAGCTCTGAACCATCACATTCACTCGGTGAAGACGGCCTCCATTGGGACTTTAGGAAGGAGCCGACCGCCTATGCCAGTGGTGGTGCCCAGTGCCCCTGAAGTGCAGGAGACCACAAGGATGCTGGAAGACTCCGAGAGTGTAAGTCCCTGGGCCCTCAGCCCAGCCAGGATGTCTAGGTGTGTGTCCCACGGCCTGCAACGTGCCGGTCGCACTGATCTCGTGTGCCGGCCCAGAGGCGTGAAGCAGATGCACGCTTGTTCGTTGAGCAGACGTGCTCTGGGCATCTCCTCTGAGCCGGGAACGGTGCTGAGGGTCTGTGCTTTCTCTTCCCCAGAGCTATGAACCAGATGAGCTGACCAAAGAGATGGCCCACCTGGAAGGACTAATGAAGGACCTAAACGCCATCACGACAGCATGAGGCCTTCCCCAGGACCTGACTGCAGACCTGGGTCTAGAAGACTTGGGACAGAGCCTGGAAAGCGAGGATTGTACAGAGCACGCGAGGACAGCACTTGAGAACACAGAGCGAGCGAGCAGACCAGCCGGCGGCCCTGCGTGGGGCCGGCTCCAGGCACGGCCACCTGCCTTCTCCTGGTCGGCCTAGAAGAAGCCTGTGTCGAGGCGGCTTCCCTTTGCCTGCTGACACCCTGCAGGACTGGGCACCATGGGCCAAAATTTTGTGTCCAGGGAAGAGGCAGGAAGTGCACCTACATTTCACCTTGTGGTCAGGCTGTGTCTTCGTGCTGCGACGGCATCGCCTTTATGGAGTGTAGACATTGGCGTTTACGTACAGTTTTATTTGTGTCCTATTTTATTTTACCTTCGAAAGAAAAACACTATCAAAACCCAGGCGAGTCCATGGTGTTCGCCACAAGTGGTTGACGTTCGGCTGCTTGTTTGAATTGTGTGTGGCAGGTCACTGACAGCATGGGCGGGTCCGGGGTTGGCTTATTTGTTTTTGTTTTTGAATTCCGAGTCATCGCGTCCTCTACCAGCTGTTAGTCCACCACTTTGAGGGGGGAGGAAATGTTGCATTGCTGTTTGTAAGCTTTTTTATTATTTTTTTATTATAATTATTAAAGGCCTGACTTTCTCCTCTCATCACTGTGAGATCACAGATCTATTTGAATGAAATGTAACATTGAAAAGACTTGTTCGTTGCTTTCTGTGCAGTTTCAAAGTATTGGGGTGGGGGTGGGCCGGGGAGTTGGGAATAGGAAGTGGAGGGGCTGCTGAGGTCTGTGAATGTTTCAGTCGTCGTGCTTTCTTCCAGAAGCCTGCAGAGAACGGAAGCATCTTCTTTTTCGTCCTGTCCTGGCATGTCCATCTCTATTGTTACTAAGTTGCAACTGGACTTCCATTTGGATCTAGTTAAAAAATTCTTCTGTGCAATAGGTGAGTTCAAGGACTTAGTTGCCCTGGTGTCTGGGTCACACCCTGTTGAGAACGTCCATGCGGAGGAGCTGGTGCCGCACTTCCGATCTCTGGAGTGATTGGGAACAGGTCGAAAGCCTGCGCCCGCTCCTGGAAAATCAGGGGGCAAGATGGAGCCCTTTCCTGCTGTTACCGTGTGTTCCCTGGGGGACGCGGGACGTGAAGGAAGGAACTTTGTTTCCTCACAGCGCCTTCCTTCTCTCTGGTTCCTGTCCTTAGTCAGTGTGGCTCTCCTGCCGGGTTTCAGAGCCCCTTAGGGAAAGCATTTGCAAGGACGAGGCAGGCAGGGGCTGCAGACCCCGTGAGGCTCTCTGCTTCTTTCCAAACATTGTTCTGGAGGTAGCAAGGGACAGGGCAGTGGAAAGGGACAGAGGAGCTGGCTTCCGCCTCTTCAGTCCCAGTGGCTCGGCGAAGGCCCTGAGCAGAAGGGGGTAGCAGGCTCCTCCAGAATGCTGAGAGGCCCTTTGCCTTTGCAGACAGCTCTTAACGTTCTCTTAGAAAGGTAAGGAGCTGAGGTGTTTTATTTTACTATGGAGAATATTCACAAAATCCAGGACTGACCCTCTAGCATCCACTCCCCAGAAGACAGAGCGGAAGGCAGTGTAGAAGGCCCATCAGGCTTCGGCTCTGTGGCCGGGAGGAGGTCAGCTGCTGAGACCACCGGTGGGCACCCAGCCCACCAGCCCTGGGGCCCCGGGCTCTGCCCTGGCCCCGCAGGCACCCCACTTGCCTTTGTACATTCGTTATTTCCCCTTTTTAGGTCTTAACGCATATTTGCTTTTGTAGAAGACAAACTCTCAGTATTTATTATTTTGGGGGCAATGAAAAGTGCAATGCTGGAAGTCCTGCTGCCATGCTAGCTGGTCACAGAGGATCGTGCCAGGCGGGCTTCTGGAAAACCAGTGCACTTAAACTGATCCCGAAGAGAGCACTCCCGACACCAGGAGGGCTAGATTCCCCAGAAGCTGTCTTACATTTTGCCCAAAGAAACGTGCTCGGTATTCGGGGCGTTCCCTCCCGTGAACCCTGACACTTGTGTTACCTCAGGGCCTCCGTACCTGGATACTGCCACAGAACGGGGGCGGGGGGGCCTATTTTTAAATAAAATAACTGTTCAAAGTTGGGGGATTTTTTAAAATTAAGAAAAAGGAAAGCTATTCTGTATTGCACCTTTTCACAATTTAATACATTTTCTTACATTTTCCTGTGATTTTTGAAATTAAACCATCGTGCGTCTCGTACTGTCCTAGTTGAGCTGGTGCTCAGCAGCTTCCTTCAGGAGGGTCTGGAACAAATGTGTCTGTTGCCTCGTTGCCTGCTGGAGGGGGGCCTGGAGGACTGCTGGGGACTAGCTTCTGTACACACTTGTTCGGCCTTTTCTCTAGTTGATGCTGTAAACTCTATGGCTTTTTAAAAAACGATTTCATGTTTTTATTTAGTATTGGAAATCCAATACACTTTTTTAATCCAATCAAACTCCGGTGTGGTCAAAGAGTTTTTTTCCTTAAGAAAACAAGAGCTTCGGGGTCCCCGGTTCCCAGCGTCCGCATGACTTCACTGGGGAGTTCTGGGGGCCCCCAGGGAGGCGTGCCAGATGAGCTGGGAGACCGCAGGCCGCGGTCGGGTCGTCCGCCAGCCCTGAAGATGAGTCCTGTCCGTGTCCCCCACCCCGCCATCACTGCCCTGAAGGGACTGAGCGGCCCGAGGAATGTGGAGCGAGCCACGAGACCCCAGCAGAGAAGTGCAGTCCCTGCTGGAAGGTGTGTGGGCCAAGTCCCTGATTTGGTAGCATCCTGGCCGCAGTTCGATCTTTTCGGCAGCCGTGCAGATCACGCCCAGGCCTGTCTCTCCCAGGGGTGACGTGTGGAGCAGGTCTACCGGAGCCCCACCTCTGCCAGGCTCCCTCACTGTCTGTCCGCATGCGCTCTGTGCCTTAGCTGGGGGCTGCTGTAACAAGAGCACCACAGCCCGGGGGGCGCAGACAGCAAACTGATTTCGCACACTTATGGAAGCTGGGAAGTCCAAGCTCAAAGTAGCAGATCTGGTGTCTGGTGAGGACCTGCTTCCTGGTTCGGAGACGCCACCTTCTCGCTGTGGCCTCACATGGCAGAAGGGGGCTCTCTGGGGGCTCTTTTCTAAGGGCACTGATCCCATTCATAGGGGCCCTCGTGACCTAATCACTTCTCAAAGGCCCCCCCTTCCTATACCATCCCATTGGGAATTAAGGTTTCGACATGTGAATTGGGGGATACAAACATTCAGTCCATAATGCTGTGAGATTTCTCATGGTATCTGAGGGTCTAGGCTTGGAATAATGCTGAGCACGCGGCCATAGGCCATCCCCTCCATGAACTGGCCATCGAGTGGGGGACATGGAGCTCAGCCCCAGCCCTTCATCTGCTATGCTCCCGAGCGTGCCTCATGAAGCCCAAATCTCATCATGCCCGTTAGCAGTCTCGGGATGGAGTCAGCTCTCCGTGCTAAGTCTGTGCTGGTCTACCGTGGCCTCCAGGCCGAGACCCCATCACCGGTGCACCCAGCATTCCAGCCACGGAAATTGACGGTGAAATGGGCATTAGAGGCATTGCACATGGAGCCCCCCCCACCAACTACCGCGCCTGCTCCAACAGCCAGACAGCCCACCGGTGCTTGCCCTCCTCTGTATCCCTAGATGGAGCTCTTGGCACATTTTACAGTGATTTAAGAGTTTGAGCCTTTTTCCACTGGACTGTGGACTCGTGGGGACATATTAATTCCTCTTCTCCAAATGCCTAATGCCAGGGGCAGTTTCTGACAACAGCAGATGCTTGTCTCCTGGATAGATGGACAGACATGAGGACTCAGGGCCTGGAGCATGTAGGACGGTTTCCCACACAAATAACCAGCCTACCCCTCCTTGGAGGGATCCTAATAGGTCCTTCTTGTTACTGGTGCCAGGACCCTCCCATTCCAGCAGCCATGGCCCTTTGGTGTCCTGGGCTGAACTTGAAAGTTAACAAAGACCCGTCTGCCTGGCAGTGCTGAGAAATGATGCTGATGCCACAGTGACCAACTAGGTGCTGGGGACTAGGGCAAGGCTGCCCTCCAGATTGGTTCTAAGACGAATGTTATGAACAAGGCTCTTTCCCCAGTCCATCCACCCCTCCCAATCTCAGCCATCTTCCTGCTAGGGGTGTGGTATCATCAGGAGAGACCGGAGAACATCACTGAACACCCATTGAGTTGATGGGGATGGGGGCGTGGGCAGGGAGAGAGAAGCAGGGGGCCAAGAGCGGCTCCAGACAGGAGGCGCACCTCTTCACCTTGGCTTTCCAGCTGCCGAAGGAGGGGGTTCACCAGGAGAGCTAGAAGAGGTGGGAGAGACTAGTGGAAGGAAAAGAACACTTTACATTTCTTATAATCTTTAAAAAGTATGTAATGTGGGGAAAATGCTATTTAAAACTGCAATTACTCTTGAGCAGAGTGAATGATGTTCATCTCGAGATGCTCTTGCACTCAACTAGGAGGGACNTTGCTATTTAAAACTGCAATTACTCTTGAGCAGAGTGAATGATGTTCATCTCGAGATGCTCTTGCACTCAACTAGGAGGGACTTGATGGGTTTGGAGATGAAAAGATGGGCCCGGAGCTGAGCTGAGAAGGGGTTATTGCTGCACAATACAGAGGAATTCAGAATTTCCTGCAAAAATGGAGGGCGGGGGAGGCGAGAAGGTATGCTGGCAGCAGGTGTAAGCAAGGCGCAGAGAGAGTGAGGGGCGAGGTAGGAAGGCACCCCCAGTGGGAAATGGCTGCCCTTGAGGTGCCCAGAGGGCTTTTTCAAATGGGAAGATCTGAGAGGTAATTTAAGGCTGTTTGCTCCTTGCACAACTAGAAACGACTCCCCTCTGGCTCCCCAGATCTCGCATGCTGTCTGCCATGTACGTGCACAGGGCCTGGCATGAGTTACTGGCTTCCCCCCAACAAGGAAAGGGGCAACGCGGGGATGGACAGCCCACAGATCTGGCATGGTGAGGGTGACCGTAAGTGGGATTGGTTCACCGGAAACAGGAGCCCAGAACTGGAAATGACTAAAAGAATCTAAACCGGAGAATTCACAGAAATCCAGGAGAGAGGGGAGGACATGAGACCTTTCCCAGGTCAAGGAATGTGAAGGCCAGTCAGCCTTATTCAGGTTGCAAGAGGCAGGCCGACGTCAGCTGGTGTCTCGGTGGCAGTCACAGGTTTGCATGCCCCCCATCCCCGTGCCCTGGAGCAGGGCCCCGCCACCTGACACAGGTGTGAATGCCAAGGGCCTGTCTCTCGTTAATGGGTCTCCCTTCTTCTCTGGACCCCGTCTCCCAAAGGAGGAGTCGGAGAGCCATTCTAAACTCTCCCCTCAACACCACATCTGCCTCAGATGCGCCCCGAAATGGCTCCTCTTCGTCGCATGTGCGGCAAACTCCCTGCTGGCCCCTGGCCTCTGCCTCACCAGCGGTCCAGCCTCCACACAACTACGGGGAGGATTTTTCTAACTCAGATCCGGCCTCCCTCCCCTGCTCAGCACCCCGCACTCACTTCCCTGTCACCAGCCCTGCAGAAAAGAGACCAACGTGGCCCCATTTGCCTCTTGACATCGATTTGCAGTTTGTGCTTACAGCCTAAGCCATGATGTCTGACCTCTAGACCTTTCCCTTTGCCTCACATTGTCACCCTACCCACCACCCTCATGACTGGCTTTCTCTGCCTAGTAAATTTCTCTCCATCTCTAAGGACCCAACCTTACCGTCCGGTCCTCTGTTCTTATTCATATTTCTGTCTTTTCCAAAAAGGTGTAAACTCAAGGAAAACAATGATGCTAGTTTTTGGATTCTCCATCCCAGTGCCTAGCACACTGTAGGTGTTCACTGAATGAACTTGGCTGAGGAAGACGAACTTGAAGCGACCGTGGCCCAGTGCTGGGGGAATTGGACAACATCCAAACTCATCCCGGGAGCATTCACTCAGACAGATTTTGCGGACGAGGTAAGGCTGAGCTGAGTGTAGGAATTACTATGAGGCCGTCTGTCTGGAGCGGGAAGGAGCCATTGCAGAGCTGGGAAGCCGCTCACTGCCTGTGGCCATCAGCATACCTTGAAGAGAACAAGTCCCAGCCATCCTGTTTCCTGCTGGGGCCGTGGCCTCTAGGACCGTGTTCAGCCTGCTGTCTTTGGATTGAGCACTGGAGTCCCAGCAAGCCAGAGCAGAGGATAGGGAGAGCGCACAGAGCTGGTGCTATCCTCCCCCAGGATCCCGGGAACACTGCAAGGGTGATTCCAGGCCCCATCAAGCTGAGTTTGGTTGGCCAGGTACCACAGGTGGGGGGTCAGTCCTAATGAGTTAAGAGTAAGGTGGGTTCCTTTCATAAACTCAAAAGCCAGGTCTTACTGAGAATTCTGGTCAGCTTTCCGAAAGAGGCCAGAAAGATCTACTCTTGAAGACAAAATGATGGCTCGAACTCCCATAGACAAAGTTGCCTAGGACATGGCAGGAGAACCAGCCGATGAACATTCTAAACTAGTACACAGAAGGGAAATTGGCTGGAACTGGAGCCAGAGAGATCTTGCCACGGGCAGGTGGTGTGAGAAGAGGGATATTCGGGGCCAGTCAGAAAAGAGTCTTCCTCCGGTAGGGGAAGAAAGGGATAAAGAAAGGGGGGGTAATCAGAAGGGGGAATGAACCATGAGAGACTATGGACTCTGGGAAACAAACTGAGGGCTTCAGAGGGGAGGGGAGTGGGGGAATGGGATAGACTGGTGATGGGTAGTAAGGAGGGCACGTATTGCATGGTGCACTGGGTGTTATACGCAAATAATGAATCATCGAACTTTACATCAGAAACCAGGGATGTACTGTATGGTGACTAACATAATATAATAAAAAAACATTAAAAGAAAAAGAAAAGAGTCTTCCTCACCCAAGAAGCTGGGAATCATTCGTTGCTTCGCAAATACCCCCAAGGATTCCAAGGATGCAAAATGAGTAAGACAGGCTCTTTTAATGTGTCCACAGTCTAGAGGGGAGCACAGACATTTAACAGACGGAAGTTATCATCCAGCACAAGTGCTGAGACCCAACAGAGTGGCGACCTGGTAGAGCAAGGAAGGAATGTGCAACCCTGCCTGCAGCCTGGCGGGGGGGGGAGGGGGTTGTCACAGAGTAAGTCAACACTGACGATGGTAGGGAATTCCCTAGAGAAAGGAACCAGCGTTTCTCCCAACCCTTCTGGCAGTAGGTCTTCAGAGCAGGGAAAATTCAGATACTGGCGAAATTACAGCAGGGATACTTTGAAATGATTTGCTCAAAAAGAAAGTAAAGGATTTCCCTCACAGAGGACCAAAAAACTGACCCCAAGTGGTAAATGAAAAGGGAAGCTAGCTCTTCCTGCCCTAAGGAAATCCTAACACCAGGAACCTGGAAGACGGAAGAGGCTGGAGGGAGCCAGCTGACCCTGCACACAGCCAGAGCGCGGATGGGGAAGCTTCCAGGCTGGTGGTGCCCAGGAGAACCCTGTTAGGAAACCTGACTGGCACTGATACATTTAAAAAATAAGTAAAAATTGTCATCTCCCTTGAGAATTCATTGAAGAGTTTTTGTGTCTATATTCATAAGGGGTATGGGTATGTAGGGATTCTTTCTCATACTTTTTTAAAATCTGATTTTGCTTATCAGTGTAATACTGGTCTCATAGAGTAAGGGAAGTATTCCCTCCTCTTCTGCTTTAAAGGACTGGTGTTAATTGCTCCGTAAACATTTGGTAGAATTCTCTAGTGAGGCCATCTGGTCCTGGACTATTTTTTTATGGGAAATTGTGTTACTAACTCAATCTCTCTCTTGTTACAGACCTATTCGGATTCTCTATTTCTCCTTGATTCAGTTTTGGTAGTTTGTGCGTTTCTAAGAATTTGCCCCATTTCTTGGGGTTATCTAATTTTTTTTTAAAGATTTTATTTTATTTATTCAACAGAGATAGAGACAGCCAGCGAGAGAGGGAACACAAGCAGGGGGAGTGGGAGAGGAAGAAGCAGGCTCATAGCAGAAGAGCCTGGTGTGGGGCTCGATCCCACAACGCCGGGATCACGCCCTGAGCGGAAGGCAGACGCTTAACCGCTGTGCCACCCAGGCGCCGGGGTTATCTAATTTGTTGCCATGTAGCTGTCCGCAGTGTACCCCCTGTTCCTTTCTTATTCTTATAGGTCAGTAGTAATAGCCCCTCTTTCCTTCCTGTTAGTATATTGAGTCTTCTCTCTCATTCTCCTCTGTTTTGTTTTGTTTTGTTTTGGAAGCCTAGATTTTTTTTTAAATGAGTTGTAAGTTCATTTTCTTCGATATAGAATTAACAGGGTTAATTTGATGCCCCAAACGAGGTAAAATTGTAACTTTTGCATATGAAAACTTCCCTTGAAGTAGTCAGATCTTTGTTAAAGTTATTGTCAGATCAAAGAAAATACAATTCAAGTTTATTCACAGAAATTTAAAAAAAAAAGAAGTGTTACTTGGAAAGTTCCAAAATGACAGTTCTATCCCAGAGTTATAATTACCAGGGGGAAATATACTCTCTTTGCTGGGAGTGTCAACAGCACGTTAATACTCCCCATACATTCGCTTTATATGAAAGCATGTGCATTTTGCAAAAAGAGTGCGTATGTACCTACAACCTCATTTTTGAAACTGGACTCGATTGCCTTATACTCTCCAACAGGGTCAGTTGTCAAAATTTGTCAATTTTGTTGATCTTTTCGAGGAAGCACCTTTTGGTTTTGCTCGTTTCCTGTATCATTTTTCTGTATTTCTGCTCTACTCTTTATTCTTTCCTTCCTTCTGCTTGATTTGTTTAGTTTGCTTTTCTTCTGAGTTTCCTAAGGTGAATGTCGAGGTTGTTGATTTAGGGTCTTTTTTTAAATATAGTAGCTTATTTGCTATAAATTTCCCTCTGAGCTCTGCTTTTGCTGCACCCCATAAGTTTTGGTATGTTGTGTATTTGTTTCCATTCATCTCAGTTTCCTTTCTAATAGTCCTTGTGATTTCTTCTTTGACCCCTTTCATTCTTTAGAAGTCTGTTGTTTAATTTTCATATAGTTGCAAATTTTGCAAATTTCCTCGTTATGAATTTCTGATTTCACTATATGGTTGTCAGAGAATGATATTTTGTATGATTTTAATTCTTTTAAGTTTATTGAGACTTGTTTTGTGGCTAACATATGGTCTATCCTGGAGAATGTTCCATAGACACTTGAGAAAAATATGTATTTTGCTGTTGTTAGGTTGGGTATTCTAGTTGGTTTGTATTGTTGTTAAAATTTTCTCCCTCCTTCCTGATTATCTATCCAGTCATTTTACCCATTATTGAAAGTGGGGTATTAAAGTCTACAACTATTGTTGTTATCTATTTCTCCCTTCCTTTATATGAGGTTTGCTTCATGGATTTTGGGCCTCAGTTGTTAGGTGTTTGTGCGTTTTTAATTGTTAAATCTTCTTGATAGATTGCTCCTTTTATCATTTAAAAATATTCTTTGTCTTTAGTACTGATTTTATCTTAAAATATACTTTGTCTGATATTAGTACAGCCACTCCAGCTCCCTTTTGGCTAAAATGTGTATGATGTATCTTTTCACATCTTTTCAACTTATTTGAATATGAGATGTGTCTCTCATAGACAGCAGAGTTGAATTTTATATATATAATTTATATTTAATAAATAATATATCACAGTTTGTACTATTTAACATGTAAATATATTAATATATATTAATTAAAGCATGAATAACATAATGGACTTTATTATATAATTTATTGATACATATCTATCAAAATTATCTAGTTTTATTACTCATTCTGCCACTTTCTGCTTTTTAATTTGAGTGTTTACTATTTACATGTTATATAATTACTGATAAGGTAGGATTTACATCTGGCATTTGCTATTTGTTTTCTATGTCTTAATTTTTTTTGTCTATTACTCTGTTACTGCCCTTTTTTTGTGTTAAGTAAATATTTTCTAGTGCACCCTTTTAATTCCCTGTCCAAAGTCATGAATCACAAAAGAAAAATTTAGTAAGTTGAACACCATCAAAATTGAAAATGCTTACCACTTGGGGCACTTGGGTGGCTCAGTCAGCTAAATGTCTGACCCTTGGTTTCAGTTCAGGTCATGATCTCAGGGTGGTGAGATCGAGCCCCACTTCAGACGTGTGCTGGGCATGGAGTCTGCTTGAGCTTCTCTCTGTCCCTCTCCCTCTGGCCCTCCTGCTCGGGCTGTCTCTCTCTAAAATAAATAAATAAAGCTTTAAAAAAATGTTTACCATTTGAAAGACACGATTAAGAAAATGAAAAGGTGAGCCATAAACTGGGAGAAAATATTTACAAAACATATATATTATAAAGGGCTTGTATTCTGAATATATTATTTATAATTCAATATTAAGAAAACAAATGACCCAGCAAAAACCAATGGGTAAAGATTGGAACAGTCACTTTACCAAAGTGCACATATGGATAGTAAATAAACACCTGAGAAGTTGCTCAGCATCTTTGGTCGTGGAAATGGAGATTAAAACCAGGAGTTAACGTTACACGCCCTCTTGACAATATCAAGTGTTGCAAAGATGTGCAGTAACTGGAACTCTCATACAATTGCTGGTGGATGGGAATGCAAAACAGTATTCCAGCTCAAAAAATAATCTAGCAGTTTCTTATGAAGTTAAACATACACTTACCATATGACCCAATAGCGCCACTCCTTGATATTTTTTTTAAAGATTTTACTTACTTATTTGAGAGAGAGAGATGGTGAGCAGGGGGAGGGGCAGAGGGGGAGGGAGAGGGACAAGCAGATGCCCCGCTGAGCCCAACTCCAGCTCGGGGCTCAGGGCTCAATGTCACAACCCCGAGATCATGACCCATGCGGAAACCAAGTCAGATGCTAAACTGAGACACCCAGGTGCCCCACTCCCTGATATTTATTCGAGATAAACGAAAATCCATGTCCACATGAAGACTTGAAATGGATGTTCATAGGAGCTTTATTCTGAATAACTAAACACTGGAAAAAGCCACATGTTCCTCAGTTGGTGAATGAGCAAGCAGATTGCGGCTTCTCCATAGCGGGAAGTGTTGCTGTATAATACGCACAACACGGACAGATCTTGAAAGCTCCAGACTAAATGAAAGAAATCAGACACAAGAGGCACATATTTTATGATCCCTTTTATATGAAATTCTAGAAAAAACAAAACGTTAGTGACAGAGGCGGACTGCCAGGGGCCAGGAGTGGGAGGACAGGGATTCGCTGCAAAGGGACATGAGTGTTTGGAGGAGTGATGGAAATGTTCTCGATCTTAACTGTTGGGGGTGGTCATAGGACCGTGCACAGTTGTCAAAACTCAGCCTGGATGAAGCAAATAGATCCCGGTAGCAATCGCAACATAAAAACAAGGTACGAGGCATAAATCTAACAACATGTACAAACCGTCATGAAGAAAAGCATAAAGCCACGTGCAAGATTCGGCAGAGGCTGTTAACGCCCAGCAAATACTCCATATGGGCCCTCATGTTTCACAGCCTCCTTGGCAGTTACGTGATGGCCAAGGGACAACAGACAGAGGAAGTGAAGTCTGTCGCTCCTGGAGAGAAGTGGTTCGTAATCACTCGTCTCTTCCAGTTGTCTCTGCTCCACCCACAGTGATCAGGGGACCAGGGGTTCCGGCTGACCTCTGTGAAGAGAGGGTCAGCCCGGCCTGCAGAGGAATCTACTGGAGCTGGGATAAACCTTCGCTGTGTGAAACCATTGAAATTTGGAGCTTTTTCTGTTGGGGCAGCGAGTGCTAATTATCCTAACTAGTCCAAAAACAAAAAAAACAAAAACAAAAAAATCCAAAAACCCATTACAGAAGACCCAAGTGCGGAGACAGTTATACTCTGTTCATCCATAGGAATACAAACTTTAATAATAATACTTATGTAATTTCAAATGAGAAGTCCATCGAATTCTTCATGCATCTTAACAAAGTGATTGCACAGTGTATATATGATAGTACAAAGAGCCTAGAATAGCCAAGACATTCCTTAAGAGGGAGAAGGTGGGGACTCGCTCAACTAGGAATCAACATACTTTATAAAACTATAGTGACTAAAGCTACCATTTGAACAAGGATAGGCAAGCTAATGGTACTGGACACAGAGGCTCAACATAGACGCAGAGACGATATGGAAGTGACATTGCAAATTAATAGGAACAATTGGTTGTCCATACGGGGCAAAAATGAAATTGCACTCTGCCCTGATACCATACCGAAGTTAGGTTGGGTAGGTTAAGCAACACTTCACATTTTTACAAATTAATATAGAAGAATATCTTCATAACATCAGAGACAGGCTTCTTAAACAAGCAAAAAAGACACTAAAGAAATACTAGACATTTAAAAAAATATTGCTTAACTGGACCTCACTAAAATGTGAAAACTCTGTTTATCAAAACGAAAAAAAGTGAAAATAAAAGCCATAAACAGGAAGAAGATATTTGTAACATCTCATGAACAGAGAATGTGTTTCTCAAATAGATGTGCTTGTGTTTGCATGTGCGTGTGCGTGTGTGTGTGTGTAAAACTGCTACAAACCAATAACAGGATAGGAAATCAAGCAAAATACATGAAAAAATATTTCTCAGAAAAGGAAATCCAAATGGCAAATGAATATACGAGAAAACATTCAACCTTACTAGTAATTAGGGATTTGCACATTAAAACAGAATCAGATATCACGAGATTGGGAGAAATAACAAAGTCTGATGATTCCAATTATCGGCAAGAACGTGGAGCAAGAGTAACTCATGCAAGGCAGGTGGGGGTGTAAATTGTTAGAACTACTTAAAACAGTCTGGCATGATCTTGTAAAGCCAAGATTAATTCACCCTATGACTCAGTTATTCCGCAACTAGATACAGAGCCTAGAAATCTGTTTACACATCTTTATCCAGAGCCACAAACTAGAATGTTTTTGGTAGCAGTGTTTGTAACAGCAGGAACTGGAACCGACCGAGACAGCTATCTCCAGAAGAATGCCTATGAAAACGGGCGGAGGGGAGGGATCATATACTGGAATCCTATACAGCAGTGAAAATGAGTTAACTGTGCTCCGTGCACCAACAGCGTCTCAAAATTACGATATGGAGCAAAACCAGCAAATTACTAGAGACGACATATGGCATGATATCACGTACGCGAAGCTCAGATTTTTACAAATGTATTTAGTGGTGTAGGGAAGTGGAGCGGGCAGGCAATGAAAAGGTAGATCGTTTGGAAAGAACTTGAAAGCAAGAAAATGAACTAAAACTCGGTCTGCTTTTTATTATCCCCACTCATCCACAATTCTGAGAATTGTTGATGAAATCCTCCTCCTTGCAAAGACAGCTACTTCCACTCCCCACCCCCCAGCCTTGGTAAGCAACCGAATATATGGTTCGGAGACATTGTCTTTCGGCAGTAAAGTATCAGGAAAAGAAAGGGAATGATGGAATTACAGTTCAGATGAGTGGTTGTCCTTGGAGAGAAGGAGAAGGATACAGTTGGAGACCAGCACAGATGCCTTCAAAGGAATTTCTTGTGCTCTGTTTTTTAAAACTGAGTGATTGGTGCATGGCTGCTTCTCATATGTTTAATGTCTTACTATGTATGTAGTACGTGTTTATTTATATCTTCTTCTGTGTGTATGAAATCTCTACCCTCAAGAGAAAGAAAACTGGAGAAGCAGAATCAGCAGGGGGCCCATGGCTCTGTGGGGGGCTGGAAGCTCCAAACTCAAGAAAGAATGAGAGGTGGATGAGAGAAGGGTCAGAGAAGCATGAAGAGCCAGGGGACCCCAGCAGCAGGTGCCCGGGCTGAAGCTCAGGGGACTGGGGGCCTGAACCAAGGGGGAAACTGGAAAGGCTTCCCCCTCCAGGCCAGGGGAGCCGAGGGCTTGGGTGAGGTTTCCAGGAAGCGTGTGCACACTGAGAAGAGGGGGGCCGAGGGGCGGCCCGGAAGCACTGCCCTTCAGGACAAAGAAGAACCCCTTGAACTGAGGCTGACCAGAGAGGTGGGGCAGGAAGGCAAGAGCGGGATCTCGGCAGCCGGGTGAGCTGGGTTGAGCCAGGTCAGCGGGGTCACACCCTGCAGGCCACGAAACTGCCCCTGGATGCACAGTGGTGGCCACCGATGACCTGGTCTGGAGCCGCTGGTGGCGAACAGGTGGGAACCAGACTGCAGTAGAAGTGACTCAGAGGAAGGGACATGAGGCTGGGGAGTGGAGACAAGTCTCCAGAAGTTTGGCTGAGAAGCCCGACATCAGCAGCTGGGAAGAAACACAGAGTTGAGGGAGGGATTTTGTCAAACTTTTTCAATGTTTTTTCACAAATGCCGATCTGGCTTATCCCCACGGAGGCCGAAAGGGTGCCTTCGGGCCTGCCCCCCCCACTGGCAGCTGCCCCCCACGCCGGGAGGCACTGAAGTGAGGGGCATTTCTTGGGGGGGGGTGCTTCCTGTCACAGTGCGGGGGAGGATTGTATCCCTGGTGTTGTTCAGAATTGCTGGTAGGTGGTGATGATGACAGATAAGAGAAAGCAAACTGACGTTTAGTCATGTTTATTCTTGGTTTTAAATCCTTCCAGACAGCACAAGCTTTCTTGCACCCGGACAGATGGCTCCCACTGTCAGCCCCTGACTTAGGGTGGCACCAGTGGAGAGGGGCAGGGTGGAGTCGCCAGGACCGGGTGTGCATCCTGGTCCCTGCACACTCCAGCTCCTGATCGGAGGAAGTCCCTTGCCCTGCTGAGCGTCCGTGCCCTTCGGCTCACTGTGACTGAGGTGAGTTCTGACCAGCCAGGGTGGTGTGGGGAGAGGGAGAGCAGGGGGAAGCAGCCAGCACCTGGCACACGGTGGGTACTTACTAAGGGTCCTTTCGGAGTAAGGGAACAGAGAAGACAGTGACTGGTGTTGCCTCCCCACCCGCCCCCATCCCAGTGCAGGAGCGAGGCCCTGTGCAGGCACCTGGGGGATCTGTCCTGGGCGGGCAGCGGTGGGGGGTGCTGGTGACTATCCTTGGGGCCACCCAGGTGCACATCCGCCCCTCGAGGTTTGGCTGGACTAAATCACTGTGGGAAAAGGCTTCCCCATGGCCTCAAAGGCCAGGCCCGCGGGCCACCTCTGCCCTCCCCGCCCGTCCCTGAGGAACCGGACTGCCGGGGGCCGCAGGGGGCAGTTGTCATGGGGACGCCGGGACTGCAGAGCTGCCTCCTTAGCAACGGGACTCCGAGGCCGGTTCCCATGGAAACAGCATCCACTTGGCAATCAGTGATGGGGACCGGGTTCCCTGCCCTTTTCTGAGGACTTCCCCTCCTCCCACAGGCAGCCACAGGGCAGTTCCCGCGCGGAGCAGGGAGCCCCGGGGACTTCGCGATTCCAGCCACGGAGGGCGGCGTCTCTCCTATCCGGGGAGGTCTGAGGCCCTGGGGGGAGTGAGAGCAGCCGTCTGAAGGCTTCACAGAGGTCTGGGGGCCAAACCCAGGGCCACCCCGCCGTCAGGAGAGAGTGGGTGCCCCACCTTCTAACCTCGAAGTCTCCCATCCCGAGCGTGCCCTCAGATTCCCCAGCCCGCACAGGGGCCCAGCAGCTCTGCTTGGCCGCTCTGAAACCCTCGGTCCTGGCCATGACACCCTACCCCCAGCCCGGTCACCTTTGGTCCCCCAGCCACCCTCCAGTTTCTGAGGGCCCATCTGATCAGGCCAAGATGGCATTTCCCTCTTCAGTGTCCCCCTGGAGTCCACGTGCCCAGGGATTATCCTCCTTCCCCTGCAGGGAGCACCAGGGAGTTCCAGGGACTCAGGAGCCCTGGCAGCTGGGGTGGGCAGGGCCTGAGTCAGGGTCTCACACGTCCAGCAGCTGACAAAGGACACACACACTCTCTCTCACACACTCCTCCTTAATGACTCAGCAGCCCATAAACCACACGCACCTGCAGCCCAGCCCACCCTCTCACACTCCCTCGCACCTTTGCTCCCCTGCTCCCGGGGGCACAAGTGCCCACGCGCTCCAGGGGCCATGCCCCCTGCCCACCACAGCCTGGCTGCTGAGCCTCCAGCATACCCCACTGACCTTACTCTCCACTCCCAATCCCCGACCCCTGGAAGAAGACAGCATCTGCTGGAATTTTTTTATTTAAATAAAATATACAACACGGTGCATTTACCGTTTTCTGTTTTAAAAGTGGTAGATTTGAAAATTGCTTGTGGGGGATTGGGGATGGGTGGGCCCACTGACTGGACCTGGCTTCCCCAGTCTCTGAGGATTGGCTGGGCTGGGTCAGAGCTTTTATAAAATGTGTGTGTGTGCGCAGAGAAGAGGGTGGTGAGGCCAGGCCCTGATGGCAAGGGGGGTGGTCCTCACCCCACATACCCCTGCACCCTCCACCCCTGCTCCTCTCCCTCCCCCACCCCACCACCTCCAGGACTAGACTGGCTTGGATCAAGTCCTCCTGCCTTCCTTGGGGGGGGCAGGGATGTGTGCTGAACTCAGATTGAGACTGCCACTTAAATCCTTCCAGCTCTGAGAACTCCCTGGGCCCAAGGGGCATTCTCCTGCCTACTAGAGACCCCAGCCAGGGGCTTGGGCTCTCCCCAGGATCCCAGGATCCTTCCCCACCTTCTCTCCTGGATGACTGCCTCCCTCTCCCTGTGGCCCATCCATGGAGATATTGGCCTGCCCCACATCCCAGGACAGCTCAGGACCAAACCTGATCTTGACATCATTCTGGCTGGTGCATGGAGGAGGGTTCTGGGTGGACAAGGCGGGAGCAGCCCCCCCCCCAAATATGCAGGTCTTGGCAGCGGAACCTGCTCTGCTCGACAGGCAGGCAGAGGCAGACCACTAACCTTGGCTCTGGGGGGGTCTGGTTGGGGAGGAGGAGTGTGCCTCAGGAGGCATCTGAGCTGCTTTCCCATCGGCCCCCATTCTGAACCTGCTTCTGGCTCTCAGGTGCCTTCAGAATCAAGGCCGAATCCCTCAGGCTGCCATTCGGCCCCTCTGGATCTCCACCCAAAGCCCTGACTCTACACGTGCGTGTCTGCCTCGGTCCTGTCCTCGCTGTGCGCTCCATCCCACCCTCGCCTTCCCCCTTCTCTTTCCTTTCCTTCCTCCTCTCTCTTTCTACCTCTCAAGGCCTGGCTCAAGCCCACCACTGGCCACAGGAGGCCCTTCAGGAGGCCCAGCCACCTCCTGTGTCCTGAGATCGTAAGGTCCTGGAGCCTCAGCCAAAGTTCTCTGGGCTCTCACCATAGCTTGTTGGAGCAGTGGGCTGGGCACATGAGGAGGGAACAGAAGAAACATGATTTATTGAGCACCTACTATGGTGTGTGCCGGGCACTAGGCTGGGCATTTCACATCTGCTATTTATCTGGTCCTCATAAGTCTTTGTGAGGCGGTACCATAATTATTTCCATTTTACAGATGAGGTAACAGACTCAGAAAGGTCAGATAACTAGTCCAAGGTCATACAGCTAAGAAGTGGCAGTGCTGGGATTCGAACCCAGTTCTGATTGCTTCCAAAATCTGGTCTCTTCCCGCAACACTACGCTTGGAGACTAACTCAGTCCCTCTCAATAGGTGCTTCTGGAAGGGACAGAGGATTTGGCCTTAGGCAGGCAAGGATTTAAATCTCCCATCAGTCCTGGCTCTGCCACTCCTAGTTACATGATTCTGGAAAAAATTACCCCAAACTCAGTTTCCTCATCTGCGAAATGGGGAGAATCAAAGTACCTACCTCATGGTCTTCGTGAAATTGAAGGAGTTAATGTGGGTAAAGTGCTGAACCAGGACTTGGCACAGAGCAGACTCAATAAATAGAAGTTCCCCTCACCTCCCACTGTACGGATGGGAAAACGGAGGGCCACGGAGGTGACAGGATGTGCTTGAGGCCCCCCAGGGAAGGAGGGGTCTTCTGCTCCCCTGTGGTGAGAGGTCTGGCTAGGACTAGATTTGAGACCAGCGATGGAGAGAAAGGGAGCCTGCTGAGAGGTCCTGTGGTCCTCCTCCCTGAGGACTGGAGAGAACTTCCCCCAGACCCTGCAGTGCCCAGCCTGAGGGCCAAGGCGGGTTGCTGGATGTAAGGTGACCTGGGTGTCCTGGCAACATGGGGTTAAAATGTGCGCACGTGTGAGTGGCTATCTACACGGTCTGCAGAACGCTACATAGCTATACATATACACATCTTACATACATATTCATACACATATTCATATACATATCTTGCTAAGTTTGCAGTAGAAAAAAATGCAAGACTCTCCGGGCCCTGGCCCCGTTTTGTCTCAAGGACTCAGGTGACTGAGGCTCCCCAGGAACACATCCAGGGGCAACCCCTTCCTGGGGGGAGCAAGATGGCTCCTGTAGTATGGGGCTCCAAGTTCACAGCTAAGGGGCTGGTGGTGACTGCTGCCTTAAAACGAAGACAATAACAGATCTGCTCTAAGAAACCCCAAAGGTGGGTCACCCCCGCCCCCGTCAAGCCCCAGAGACCCCCCCACCTGCCTTCTTCTGGCTTTTGCCTTTGGGCCCTGCCTGCTTCCCTCCCCCCTCCCTCCCTCTAGTGCTGAGTATTAAAATAGTCTATAAAAGCAAGTGACCAAAAATCTATAGCTCTAAGAATACCTGGTTATTTTCTGCTGTCTTTTGTTTTTCTGGTGTGGGTTTTTTTTTTAATGATAATTATTATTGTTATTGGTATATCTCCTAATCACAGTTAAACCTGAAGAAAGAAAGAAAGAAAGAAGGGAGAAAAAAAGAGAGAAGAGGGAGGGAGGGGCCCCGCTCATAGATTGGACGGCAGTTTGGAGCGCACTGGCTCAGACCTGGCCCCAGGTTCCCTCTGGGGGGCAGCAGTCAGAGGGGGTCCCCCAGAAGAGGCGGCTCTTGCCCCAAACAAAGAAAGAGGGGGTGGCAAAGAACCTGAGGATGTCTTCCGAGGCAGAGTGACATGCTGGCCGGGGACGGCACCATAGGGCCTCCCCGGGGGACCGAGGCCCCCGCTGCCCCCGCTAGCGCCGCCAGCTCTGGGGACGAGCGGGAAGGCCGCCACGGACTCCCCCGAGGAGTGCGGAGAGGCTCTGCGGAGAGTCTGCGCCCCGTCCTGGGGAAGGGCGGGCTGGGAGGCTGAGATGAGCTTGAGGTCCTGGGTGAGACGGCCCGGGGTGAGGGGTGGCGTGCCCCGGCGCTGGGGCACCTGGGGGGCCGGGGGGCTGGAGGCGGGAGGCAGGAGCAAGGAACCGTGGGAGCCGGAGGCCCGAGGGGGGGCACTAGGGAAAGTTCTTGGGGGGCCGGGGCTGTGGCCCGGGGGGCTGAGACCCCCGCGGGGGGGAAAGGCTCCGGGAGAAGCCCCCCCGGAGGCCCCCGCCACGAAGGACGGCCGCTCAGGTTGCCGCGGGGGCGTCTCTGGCGTACTTGGCGGGCCCGCGGCCAGGCCGGGGGACAGGTCCCCGGGAGGCTGGCCCAGCTGCCCCGGGCTGGCCGACGGGGACCGGGAGGAGGGCGGGGGCGGCAGGAAGTGCTCCAGGAGTCCCAGGCCCCCCCGGGCCCCCGGCAGCGGGGGCGGCGGCTGGTTGGCCTGCGGCGAGCGGGAGCCGGGCTGCAGCGGGGTGAGCAGCGGAGAGTCGGACGAGGACAGGGAGCCGCCCAGCGCCTTGTGGAAGTGGCCGAAGCCGGCGGCCGGGGCCGCAGCAGCGGAGCCAGAGGGCGTGGGAGCCGGGGAGGAGCCGCCGAGCCCGGGGGGCGGGGACGAGCCGGACGAGGGCAGCAGCGGGCTCAGGCCGGCGGGCGCGGAGAAGCCGGCCAGCTGCTGGATGTGGAAGGAGGAGGACGACGGCGTGTCCACCTGCGACGGGCTGCTGGCGGGCGAGGCGGAGCCCAGCGCCGACGGGATCAGCGACTGCAGCCGCTTCAGGTGCCGGGGCGTCTGCCCCGCCCCGAGGCCGCCCAGCCCGGGGCCGGGAGGGGGGCGGAAGATGGCGGCGGGCAGGCGCGGGTGGTGGGTGAGCGCGATGGCCACCGACGTGGTGGCCGCGGCGGCCTGCAGCGGCGCCTGGATCAGCGGCGTCCAGATGACGGGCGTGGGGGTCGGGGTGGCCGAGGCGGCGGCCTGGACGCGATGAGCGCAGTGGGCCATCTCGCGGTCATGCTGCACGATCTGCTGGATGATCTCGTTCTCCTGGTAGTTGAAGACGCCTGAGTTGAGGTCGTGCTGCACTTTGTGGAGGAGGATGGAGTTCTTCTTGCCTGGGCCGCGGAACGAGAGCAGGGGCTCAGGCCGGAGCGGG
>NC_048222.1:35269420-35275575 GCF_002007445.2 Ailuropoda melanoleuca | reverse complement strand
CCTCCCGCCCGCCCGGCCCCTCACCGATGCGGTCGAGGCGGTCCAGCGCCACCGTCTCGAAGGCCCGCCGCATCATGGGGTACTCCTCCAGCACCTCGTTGAAGTTGTCCACGCTCAGCGAGTAGAGGCGGCAGTAGGTGTCGGCCCTCACGCTGGCCGTGCGCCGACCGCGAGTCAGCAAGCAGATCTCTGCCAGGACAGCGGGAGTGGGGAGGGGGCTCGAAGGGGCCTCCTGCTCTCCCCGGACCTGGGTCCCCACTGTCCGGTGGGGAAGCTTGACAGTCACAAGCTCCAGTCCCCAGCGGTGACCATGCTAGGTGCACCCAAGTGGGTGCCCACCTGGCTCATGCCCGGCGCTTTCCCAGCTCGGGCACCCCGACCCTGGGCCACAAACACCCACCTCCAGGCAGTGGCCCGGAAGGGCCCCAAACATCATCCTCGGCGTCTCTCCAGTCCATTCCCCTGTCCCCCTAGAGCTCCCCGGGCCACCTCACCTCCGAAGTAGGAGCCATCTGCCAGCTTGGTCTCCTTGTTGCCCTTGGTGAGCACACTGACCACACCGTGCTGGATGAAGTACATCTTCTTGCCGATGGTGCCTTCGCGGATGATGTAGTCGCCGGGCTGGAAGACCTCGAAGCGCAGCTTGGTCAACATGGAGGTCACGAAGTTGGGGTCCGCGTTGGCAAACAGCGGCATGGAGGCCACCAGCTTCCGGCAGTTAAAGTTGATGATCTCCTGCTCCCCAGATAGGGTGGACAGAGAGCGAGAGGGAAGAGGTGAGGGAGCCGCCCCGCGGGAGGGAAGCCCCCTCCCCCCTGCCCCTCCGACTCACCTCCCTCAGAGGCTCGCTCAGCTCGCCCAGGATGCTCTCCTCGTCGAACATCTTGCCCTGGTAGCGGTGTTCATAGTAGTCGTGGATGCGCTGCCGCGTGTCGGGCGGGAGCTTGTGGAAGGACATGTACTGCTCCACCTGCTTGTACTGAGTCCAGGGAGAGAGGCAAGGGCGTCACCTCCTGAGGGCACCTCAGGGTGCTCAGGGCTCTGGAGATGGCCAGGGACAATAGGGACTGTCCAAAGCCCCGTTCTAGGCCAACCGACCAGGAGTCCATCAAGTTTCCACTGCACACGGGTCTTTTCTGTGTCATGCTGTGGACCAAAGAGGCCTCACTGGCCCTGGAGGAGCTCTTTGCCACAGCGAGCACACTGGCCTGGGCAGCAGGGTTGGGCTGCAGTGGGTTAGGGGGACCGGAGTCTGAAGTCAGGATGCCTGACCCGTCATGGGCTGTGTATCCAAACATGGCCCCCCACTGGCTCCAAGTCATCTTGTTGAAGAGTGACTCTAGCCCGTGGGGGGGTGGTGGCAGGGTAGAACAAGGTCCTTAGTCAGAGGTTGGGGACAAGGGATTTGTGAGCCTAAGTGCCCAGGGCTCAAGCAAATACGAAATGCTCCCGTCCACCCAGGGGTGAAGGATGGGCGCTGCTCCGGCCGTCCCGGGACTGTGAGTGCAGAGTGGGCATCCATGGGGGCATGCTAGGCAGAAACAGATGAGGCAAGAACAGAGTTTTCCCGTACTGAGATGGAAGGGAAATTCCTAAACCTCAGGAACAAGAAGAAGAGGGGAGCCTGTTCTCACGCATTGGTGTTCCCAAGAGGTGGGGACACAGTGCGGCTGCAGACAGACGCCAGCAGGCAACCGAGGGCTGGGAGATGAAGTTTCCTTGTGTTTTTCCAGCCAAGCTGGCTCTGTCTGCTCGAGGTTGTGCCCAGCCCCAGGAGACAGGGACTTCCCAGCTGGCTATGGGGACAGGGGCAGTCGGAACAGCTAGAGCTGTATTTTAGAGAATTCCCCACTGGAGCATCGATAGTGATGGGGACGCAAGGTCTGGAGAAGGGGTGGGAGTTGGAAGCTTGTTGAAGTGATCCAGACGAGAGCTAGTAGTGGGGACCAAGGGGAGGTAATACATTTCAGAGAGATTTATGGGTGAATCTTATTGGAGAGCCATTAGCTAAAAAACAAAATAAAGACAGCTTGCAAATGGAAAGTCACAAGCAGCTTGACTCTGCCCTTGAATGAACCCTGGTGTTTTTCTGAACTATCCCTAATTGTAGTCCTGGACTGAGCCCTCATCCTGGTCCCACACGGAGCCCTGACCCTGGTCTCACCCTGAGTCCTGACCTGGTCACAGGTTGGGCCCTGACAGGGGCCCACACTGATCCCTCACCTGGCCCTGGACAAAGCCTTGGCCTTCGTAACCTGACTCCTCCTCTCCTCCCCCTTTCCAGTCGCCTCATTCCTCACCCAGGACCCTTCCTTCTGCATCAGGCTGATTTCTTTCCCACCATCTGCATACCTTTGCTCATGTTTGTCCTGATGACTCGCCTAGAATTCTCTTCTACCTTCTCCTTCCTCTGCCTCCCCAGACTGCCCCGCCCACCCTGACCTGGCTCTGCAGGTCTCCTGAGCGTTCCTTTTGGCAGCATGGGACCTGGGCCTCCGGGTCTTGGTCACCCCACCAAGGGACAGCGCCTGGGGCAGGAAGGCAGCCAGTTAAATCAATACACACTGAACCCGGCTATGTGCCATATACCGGGAATTCACTGGGTCCTGCCATCACGGAGCCACAGCCTGGCCAGGCAAGATGGACGCTAAACAAGGGACCACACGGAGGAATTAAATATGGCAGGAGTTCAAACTGTGATGAAGGGGAATTAGAGGGCACCAGGGGGTCACAGGATGGGTGGGGCTGGTGGGGTCCCAGAAGGCTCACCAAGGTGAAGTGCTGGCTGAGAGGTGGAGAAGTGGTCAGGTGAAAAGGAGAGAGGAGAATTCCAGGCTAGTGTCTGTGCCAAGGCCCTGTGGCAGGAGGACACATGCAGGGCGGGGGGGTGGCTGACAAGGCTGGAATAGAGAGGGCTGTGGGGCCCATGGCATGATCTGGGCATGAGAAGGGCAGGGGCCAGATTATGCCCCTTAAATGCCAGGCTGAGGAACCCCACCTTGGAGTTCCTCTGCGTCTACGAGTAGAGTACTGTGAAGACTGACGAGTTTTAAACAGGATGATACGATCAACTTTACATTTTTTAAGTGCCTGCTCTATCCACCGTGCGGAGCATGGAGTGGGAGGTGGCAGATGGAGCCCACTTAGCCAATAGATATCGAACAGCCTGCTCTGTGCTCACACAGTCTTAGTGCTTGGTACGTATTACTCACTCCACATAAACCCCATGATATGACCCCTTCTCCTTACTGTCTCCATCTTACAGATGAACAAACGGGGCACAGATATGGGAAGTAACATGCCCACGCTCCAGGGACAGCCGGTTATATCATTTGGGCCCCATTGCACAGGGGAAGCTAGAAGGACCAGCCAGAGAGGGCAGGGGGAGGAAAGCCAAGAGTATGCAGCTACAGAAACCAAGCCAAGCCAAGAAGGGAGTGATGACTGTCAAATACCACTGAGATGCTGAGCAAGGGGAGGACCCAGAAGGAGCCATTGGCTTTAGCCAAGCAGAGGGCACTGGCGAACCTCAATCTAACGGACTGAGCTACGGATGCAGGAATCATGAATGACGTGGGGGTTGGTTTGTTTTGGGAACTTGTCCATGAGAAAGAGGCAGACAACAGAAAAGTGAGCAGCCGAGGCCAGATGATGGTAGAGGGCAGAATATGTCGAGGGGCTGGTGGCGACCCACTGGCTGCCAGCCTGTGCTCCCTGGGGACCATGGCTCAGGTTATCCCGAGACAACCCAGGATGGACCATGGCTTTCCGCCCTACCTTCTCCTGGTACTGGCGCCGGGAGGAGTCCAGGGACTGGATGAGGGCGGTGGCGTGGCCAATGAACATGGCGTAGCAGGTGGCGCCCACGATCATGCTGAGCATGGTGAGCCAGACGTCCGACATGCCCACGGGCGCCTGCCGTCCGTACCCGATGCACAGCATGTGGCTCATGGCCTTGAAGAGGGCGTAGGAATACTGCTTTCCCCAGGAGTTGTTCTGCGGACACATTATGGGGTGGGTAGTGAATGGCTGCCGCTCTCACTGGCCGCTAGAAAGGTCCCTGCCACCCCCGCCCCCAACCTAACTCATTCCCAGGGGCTGAGCCCAAGGAGGGCTTCCAACCTTGCTGCTGGCTGAAAGCCATGGGTGAGGGGCAGGAGGCCCACGCTGGCCACCTGTGGTGACAGCAAATACCTGACTTGGACCTTTTGCTCTGGGGAACAGGGATCAGGCTAGAAGCCCCAGCAAAGGGAAGGGAGCCAGCTTCACCCCCCCCCCGACTTCTCAGTCTCCATAGGGCCACCTGGAGCCCCCCAAGCAGCCAAAGGCTCCAGGCTGAGCCACCCTGCTGTCCTCCACTTGCTGAAATAGCTCTACCACCACCCCCAAACTACGGCCAAGTGAAGCCCATTTCCCCACTGACCTCAATTATAAAACCAGATATGCTTCCCCTGGGGGGACAGGCTCTGGCAGACTGAGCCGGAAACACTGTCCTCATTTTGGGTGAGCAAAGTTTAAGCGCTGCAGAGCTAACTCCCCTCCTGGGTGAGCCCTGCCTGAATCGGTCCAGGGCTGAGGCCCCTAGTCCTCCCCCGCCGGGAGATGGACTGTGTGGAACAGACAATGCTTGGGAGCAGGACGACGGAGGAAGGGAGTGAGCGAGGATCCTGGCTATTTTTGTCTCCAAAGCCAGTCGATGTCTCAAGGAAGTCTCCGTGTGGGAATGTTGGGCACAGAAGGACCATCTCCTGAATTTAGTGCATGTGTGGGCCTGTCACCCTCACACAGAGGAAACTGTCCCCAAAGAGGAAGCTGCCAGATGAACCCTGGCATTTGCCACTTCCCCACTGTCTCTCTGTTCACACAGGAGACATATTAGCAACTCTGGGCAGGACTTCGCCCAGAGCCCCAAACCCTTCCAGTATCAGCAGGCTGTCCCTGCACCTGGAGAAAGGCCCAGGAGCTGCGAGCCATGTTCAAGGTCACTCAGATGGTCCCAGACAAAGCTGAGCTGATCTGGTGACTCTCAGTCCAGACCAGGTTGGGAGGTCAGCGGGGCTGATCCTGGGGTGCTGGCCCCGGCTCCCTGCCTGGGGACCCGGGGTGGCCCCCAGCTGCCTCTAGTCGGGCTTTGGGCCTTTCTGCTGAGCCCCTGGGGACCAGGAAATTCAATCCATATGGCCCATTCATTTACACTTAGCTCATCAAAAGGCTGTTTTGTAAAGGCCCATTTGATGCTGGAAGATGCCTCAGGGTCTCTTCCACCTCTTTCAAAGCTGGTTTCTCCTCCCCTGGGCTCTGGGAATTTGCCTACAGATGGAACCACACAGACCCAACCACACTGACATGGAGGGAGAAGGAGAGAGGCAGGGTTCACCAGACCCAGACAAATGCTCAGGGGTCCAGGGGGTCCTCACCGCGCCTGGTGCCCACTCTGTCCGTGGGAGGCCAGGCGGTGGGGGGGGTGGTTCTGCGCTATGGCTTCCCAGCCCCATTCCATCTTCCCTCCCCCACCACAGGGCTGAGGTAGGGAGGTGGTGAGCCCTCCAGGCTCAGGACCGCCCCCCCCCCGTGAGGAGCGGGTGTGTGTCTGAGGGGTGGGGGTTGGGAGTGGGGACGGGGCCGGTAGGGGACAGCCCGGCTCAGCGGGAAGGCGGCTGGCCCCGTCTAGGCGCTGCCCACAGCGCTCCTCACAGCTTTCTCTCCCCTCGGGTTTCTCTGTCCTCGGGCTCGGCTTCTAGGGTTCGTCTGCCTCTGGGGAACAGAGGGAGGAGGGCAGGAGCCCCCAGCCCAGCTTTGCCACCCTTGAGACAGTCCGAGGATGGCCAGGTCTTTGTCTCCTTGGGTGACGTCAGGGCCAAACCCCGAGGCTCAGGAGCCCCAGGCGGCGGACCAACTCCCCAGTCGTGCCTCCCCGGCGCCCCTCTTCCGGCGGGCGGGGCGGGGCTCACCACCATGTTGTTGATGGACACCCAGCAGTCGTCGGGGAAGTCCTGCAGCATGGGCACCAGGAACTGCAGGCAGCCGTCCCAGTGGCACAGCAGCAGCATCATGCCGATGAGGTTCACGATGCGCACCACGGCGCTCGCCAGGTCGTACGTCATGTGGAAGATCTGGAGGCAGAGGACAAGACCCCGGCTAGCTCGCGGGGGGGG
>NC_048222.1:35236487-35269380 GCF_002007445.2 Ailuropoda melanoleuca | reverse complement strand
GGGGGGGGGGGGGGGGCGGGGGCGGCGGCCCCTTCGGGGGGACCCCTCGCACCCCTCCTCCCACCCCTCCCCACGCGCCCTTGGCTGAGCAGCCGGCCGGGTAGGGGTGCGGGCGGGGGCAGGAAGGCGGCCCGGGAGAAGCTCACGGCGGGCTGGAGGGCCGGAGAGGGACGCCTCCTGGGATGCGTGCAGATGGGGGAGGCCTCCCCCGGCAAGTCGAGCCCTCCAGGCCGGACACCCGAAGGGAGGGCACCGGGAGCCCCCGGCCGCGCCGGCGTGGGCACAGAAGCTGCCTCCCCGGCTGGCCGCGGACGTGATGACGACAGGGAGAGAGGGGCCAGCCAGCATGAGGCTCCGCAGGGAGCCAGGTCTGCCATCACGGGGCGGGGGGGGGGGTTGTTTCCCCAGATCCGCCGCTAGACACCGGGGACCTACGAGCGGCAGGGGGCTCCGCTTAAGGCTGCCACGGAGCTGAAGGGGAGCAGCACGGACACACGGGCGGGCTCCCAGCTCCCACAGACCTTGATCCCAGGCCCACTTCCACCCAATTCCCGACTGTGCGACCTTGACCAAGTCCCTGAACCTCTCTGATTATGTTTCTTCATCTGGAAAATGGCAATAAAAATTCTTACCTGAGTGGACTGTCAGAGGGATTAAATTATGCATATAAAGTGCCCGGTACTATAGAAGCGTTCCATAAATTGCAAACCATTATTAATTGATGGGTTGTTGTTAATAATTAATCTTTATGATTAGTTAATATGTAGTAGCAGTCGTGCTCTCCCGTATCGTGTAATAAAGTACAGTCCCTGCAACCCCAACCCAGCGCCACCCGTGCACCCCCACTCCTGTGGCTCCTAGTGAGAGGCTGAAGCCTGGCAGGGCACAGCCAGGGTGGGCACGTCCCCGCACCCCTGCCCCACCGCCCTCCTCCCAGAGCTGCTGCTGCTTGGTCTGGTATCAACAGGGATCCCCAGGCTGACGGGGCATTAAGGGGCCAGAGAGCCGGAAGGAAGTCTAGAGGGAGGTCTCTGGAAGCTCTGGCCTTGCCCCCTGGCCTAGGAGACTCTGGGGGCAGGTTGGGGTAGACTTTGGTGGCTGGTGGCAGGATGTTCTGATGCTAGTGACTTCAGTTTCCCCTTCTGAAATGTGGGCTTAGTGTGGGGCTAGGTTCTGAAGAGCCAAACATGAATACCACTCGTCGATCACCTCCAGGGTCACGCCCACCTGTGGCCCCCTTACTAGCATGACTCTGGATGTTCCAGCCGAAAGGCAATGGAGTCTTTCCAGGATAAAGTGGACCCTGGAAAGGTTCATGGAGGATGGTGCTCCATCACCTCCCTGGCCCACGTGACAAAGGGACAATAACACCACATCTGAGTGTGGGCATGTGGGCCCACAGCCTTCATCTCATTTAAATTCACAACAACCCTTTGCTAAAAATATTATTAATCCATTTTACATCACGGCTCGGAGAAGGAAAGGCACCAGCCACCGTCATGGTGGCAGCGGGAACGGCACGTCTGAGCCCAGGGCTGCTCGCAGATGATCAGACTGGCCCAGTGAGGGAAGGATGGTTTCAGGAATTCTGTTTTGCAGATGGAACAACTCAAACCCAAAGTAGCTGAGTGATGTAGCTGGATTCACACGGCAAGGGGACCCAGGGCCAGCTGGAACTCCCCCGCCTCTTGCCTCCGTGAGCCCTGTGCTGTCAGCATGCCAGCTCCCTGACGCGAACTGCTGCGTCAGTGTAAGGGGTGGGGGGCACGAGAGACGGGGCGGGGCCGTATGGGCCTGGGGCCTGCGTCTAGAAGGCACAGCATGCCCCAGCATGACAGCATTGCCCCCGGCCATCCATCCACTGCCGGCCTTGCCATGGGGCCTGGATCTGGAGCCTGGGAAGCTCCTCAGCCTCTCCCCACCGTCCCCAGCAGCTCCTGAGTACCGGCATCCCAGCCACGGCTCTGAGGGGAGATCTCACTTCTGGCTCTTCACTGCTTAGGTGAGCACAATGGCTCTATGACCTTGGGCAAGTCACTAATCTTTCAAAGTCTCGGTTGACCAGGATGCCACCAGCTCCCCAGACTCAGAGGATGGGGAAGGCAAGTGACGTGGGAACATCCCGCCTCAGAAGTGGCCAGCACCTGCCCTCGCGTCCCACCACATCTCAGCCTCCCCTCAGCTATGACGAGCTAGACATCCGCCCCCCATTTCTCGAGGTTGCTGGAGAAATTAAACTTGCTACGAAAGTCCTCTGGGCCACGAGCACAACATGAGTAGGGTCCTTCTTACAAAGCTCCTTCATTTCCCAGCTGCTGTGGACTGGATGTTTGTGTCCTCCAAAATTCATTTGTTGAGCCCCCAACCCCCACTGTGACGGCATTAGAAGTTGGGGTCTTCAGGAGGTGATGAGGTCGTGAGGGTTGGAGCCCCCATGAATGGGGTCTGTGCTCTTGGAAGAAGAGACACGAGAAGGAGGATCTCTCTGCCATGTGAGGACACAGCAAGCAGGTGGCCTCCACAAACGAGGATGAGGGCCTCAAGCAGAAGCCGACCACACCGGCACCCCGATTTGTCCTTCCAGCCGCCAGAACTGCGAGAAATAAACCTTTGTCATTTAAGCCCCCAGGTCTGCAGTATTCTAACAGCCCAAGCTGGACGGTACTTAGGGTGTCTATGGTAGACGGTACTTAGGGTGTCTACGGTACTGGGGCTGCAGGAAGCCTCGGACCCCTTTTAGAAAGCGTCCCAGCTGGGACAGCTCACGGAGCCCGCCCCTCTGCGCGAATCACTCCAGGCCTTAGAGACAGAAGTATCCGGGTGGGTATATTTTCCTGCAGTACCCGCTTTTCTTTCGGTATCACCTGTTTTTTCCTTCATAGCTCATCTTCCTCCAGGACCAGGTCCTTGTCTAGTTTTGCCTCGATCATGACCTCGGCAATGAATGGGGCAGAGCGCGTGGTAGGGTCTCAGGAACTGAGAAATGCTTCGTGACAGAGGTAGAGGGGGAGGTGATGACGACAGCGATAGGGATGATGGGGAGCAGGGCCACCATGAGTGTATATGGCGGCACTTGGAAAAGACCTCGCTCTGGGCAGGTACAGCTGACGGGACTCTGCCTCCGCCTTCGCGGGGAGGGAGGGGTGCCTTTTCCTGCAGGTGGGCACAGACTCACGCGTCCTGTGGAGCACGGTGATGGTGGTGGTGGTGCCCGGTGCTGGGCTGAAGAAGCAGGCGGCTGCTGGAAGGGGGCCCCGGAGAGGTGGGGAGGGGTGGGGGGAAGGGGGACTGTGGACGGCTCTCAGCCAGTGCAAAGCCAAAGGCACTGACGGCAAAATCTGACCTTGCTGCCGAGCTGGTGGGGGAGGAGGGGCACATCCATCCAGGCTAGGAGGTACCCCAGGTGGTGAGGACATGCACCCCGGCCCCGCACTACGGCACCCAGGTGTGGTTGCTGAGAGTAAGGCTGGCCGTTGCTGGGAGAGGTGGCTAAACACTCATGTGTCCCCGCTGTGGGCTGGGGCCGCAGGCCACCCGCAAGTCAGCTGCACTGCACAAATATTTATCTTGCTCTTTATTCCTCATTAAAACCCCCTTTTATGATGTTGGTTCTGACTGTGGGGGTTGAGTACCTTCATTTCCAGGCCCCGCAAGGCTCGCTGGGCCGGCAGCCTGGGCGGCTCGCTCTCTGTGCCCTGCGTGGCCCTGGGGGGAGGCTCCGTAGCTTCCCCGCCACAGCACAGAGACAGAGCGACACGTCTTCCACCTCGGCCAAGCGCCTTCTCTGCTCTGAGCCTGTTTCCTCATCTGTGTAATGGGTCAATAACTGTCAGCTCCCAGGGCTGTCTTGGGGATCAGGAGAGATGATGGTATACAATAGTACTCAATTCATGTTGGTTCCTTTCCTCCCCTCTCTTCCCCAGCCTTCAAACAAAGAGTTGATTTCTCAGTCCTGGGGAGAGACCAGAAACTGGAGTTTCCGCCAAGGCCTGTTCTTGGGGCCGGGTTGAGTTCCCTCCCAGCGAGATTTGTTTTCTCCTCAGGGAAAAAAAAACAACTTCTCCCTGAGTCTCAGGGACCAGTGATCACACTGGGGTCAGCAATCCCAGGCCTGAGAGGACGGCTGGTGCATGTGTGTCCTGGGGACAGCCTGGAGGTGGCCACACTGCGGGGCACACTGGGTCCCTTCCTGAGGCCTACAGAGAGCGCCGACCCCTACCCCTAGGACCCCTCCTCGATTCTGGGACAGAAAAACTGAGGCCCGTGGGGGAGGACACTCATCAGGAGGCTCGGCCGCGGCCCAGCCTCCTGCCTCCAGCCTTCCTCCCACGGCTCCGGGCTGCTGAGGGGAAGAGGGTTCTGGGATGGGTCGCAGGGGTGCTGGGCCTGCAGGGAACATCCGGCGGGTGGGGGGGATGGACCACGGTTTCTAACAATAGCCTCCGTGCCTGTAACAAGCTCACACCTCAGAGGGAGGGAAGAGGCTTGGCTGGGAGAGGCTGGGGAGGAGGATGCTGACCTAGATCGCTCGGGATGGAGGCAGAGGCTGGCGTCCTCCGAGAGGGTGGCTTACACCTGGTGAGACCTTCCACCTCCCCGACTCCCAAGACCTGCTAATAACACTTGAGGACTCTCTGACCGGGGCGGGGGGGGGGGCTGGGCTGGGCGAGGCCGCTGAAGCCTGGGGGTGCGCAGTCTGGCATGGCCACAGCTTCACCAGCGGCCTCAGGCAACCTGTTTCCTCTCACAGGTGGCTGACATTCTCGCCCCCACCCAGGGCCACAAAAATGTCCTCAGGGTCAGCTCACATCATCCTTGCCAGGGGAGGCTGGAGTGGGGACCAAGCCCCAACCCCCTAGGACAGCAGGGCACACGTGACAGTCTGGGAAACTGAGGCCCCCAAAAGGAAAGAAATTCACATATGGAGTTAGAGGAGGAGAGAGCACAGTTTACTCTACTGAATACCTCCTTTCCAGGGTCTCAGGAAGACCTGGGACCTCTAGGGTCTCCCTGCTGTTGCCTGCAGGCCAAGCTGAGGCGAGAAGCCCCAGGCTAGGGCAGCTGTTGAGGATGTGGAGACAGGGCTTCTGGGCCCAGCTGGGGAAGCCCAATCCCACCCCGGGGGCCAGTGGAAGCCCTTGGCTGGGCGGTGTGCCGGCAGAAGCAGGCTCAAAGCAATTTCCTCCCCAGCTAGTAGGCCAGATAAGGGTGTGTGTGGAGGGGGTGAGGAGTCATCTATTTGGCCTCTTGGGATCTTGTTCCCTGCCCAGGAGACCAGATACCAATGTCCAGTTCAGACCTGAGGCCTTGTGGGTCCTCTGTCTACCCAGGGAAGGGCCAGGGCGAGAGCCTGCCTGACCAGTTCTGGAGAGCCCAGAGGGTAGCCAGGCCAGAGAGGCAGTGTGGACAGAAGCTCTGGACCGAGCTCCCAGGATGTGTGGTGCAGGGACAGTAAGAGAAGCACTTAGTTTCTATTCCAGGGCCCACGCTGCCGAGCCACTGGCGATTCTGCCAACTCTCCATAAATATTACGGCCGCCGGGGCCCAGGCATCAGGAGGGAGCAAGGGTGGTTCCCAGGGGGCTGGGGCCTGGGGCCTGGAGACTTGAACCAATGCCAGAGAAGGGAGAGAGGGGCTACTTGGCTGCTTTTAATGATCGTCTTACTGCAAGTTCAAGAAAAACAGAAGGCTGGGGGGGCGGGTCTTGGGGACTGAGGGAGCCAACATGGTCGGGAGGTCCACCTGAGGGTGTCTAGGGTCCACCCCCCCAACCATGGCATTTCTACTTGGGACAGAAACCAAGAGACAAGCCTGCGAGGGCGTTCCAGGACATCTGCCTCTGTCCTTCCTCTGCATCTGCTCCGAGGGGCCCCAGCCCCCCACCCCCACGCCAACACTGTCTCCTCTCAGGTCTGAGCTCAGATCCCCAGGCCAACAGCTCTCCGTGCCTGGATGTCCCATAGGTACCTCAAACCCAACCAGTCACACAGAACTCCTCTCTGCACCCCTCCACCTGCTCGGCTGCCTGCCTTCCCAGTCTCAGCTGGGAGCGTCCCCAACAGAGGGACAAACAACAGAATCAAAGTCATCCTGCTTTCAGGCGACCTAAGAATGCAGGAACCCGGCGTCAGGAGGCCCCGTTCCAAAATCCTACGCCTGGGCCAGCTGGACCTTCCGACCCTGTTCTTCACGGACAAGCAGGAACAATCAGTCGTGCTTGTTTTCCCTTGCCGGCTAGGTGGGAGAAGCCAGTAACATAAAGGCTAAACAATATTTGAGAGGCTCCTGGCTGGCGCGGCTGGTTCAGCATCTGACTCTTGGGTTCAGCTCAGGTCGTGATCCAGGGTCGTGAGATCGAGCCCCGCATTGGGCTCTGTGCTCAACGTGGAGTCTGCTTGAGATTCTCCCTCCCTCTCCCTCTGCCCCTCCCACTTGTGTTTGTGTCCTCTCTCTGCTCTCTCTCTCTCAAAGAAATAAATAAATCTTAAAGAGAAAAAAAAGTATTTGAGAAAAGTAACCCCCCCCAACACACAGAGGTACAGACGGTCACTCAGACAAATGACCGGGGAGGGGCATTTATCAAACCATCCACCGGGCTTCCTGCTGAGTGTCTTATAAACAGCATCTCATTTCATCCTCACAAGGATCCAGTGAGGATGTTACCCACTCTGCAGATAAGAGACTGAGGCTTCGGGAGACAAGGTGGCACCCAGGTCACAGAGCCAGGATTTTAATTCGGGTCTCACAGGTGCAATTCTAGGGCTCCGAGCCCCCGGGCCTTGCACTGCACCAGGCAGGGACTGACTCCTCATTGCTGCGAGTCCAGAGAGCTAACTGGGCTCTGCTCCAGCTCCGCCAGAGGCTTGCCGCCCGTGTGACCTTGGGCAAGTCATGGCCCCTCTTCCGTCAGCAGGAATAATGCAAATTCTCCTAGGCAAAGAGAATTTCCGCCACGGAGTGATGCTGCGGGGATGGTGGAGGCACACCTGCCACACAGGTGTTCATGATACCTCTGACCTCAATCTGCCAGCACCCGGACCATCGGCCCAGGCTGCTGCTGGCATGGGGTGGGGGCTTCCTGTCCTGGGCATGGGCACTTCTGTCCAACCAACCAAGCAAGGGGGTCCTGGGGACCAGAAGCCCGGCAGTGAGCCGTGGCAAGGAACGCACCTCTGCGGAAGCTTCTCCGGGCTCCGGGCTGCTCTGGACCTCAGGTGGGTGGCCTCACAGAGCACACCTATCCCTGTGCTGGCACCTGCAGGCCAGCCTGACTACCACCGTGGCCGAAAGTCCTACGTTGGATGGTGGCAGACACGACCGAAGCGCTCGCACGGTCACCTGCCTTTTTCCGAGCCGCGGTCCACAGTCCTCCTCTCTTCCTCCCACAGAGGACTGCATTCAGCCCGTGGCTGGGTTAGGTTTGTTCAGAACGGTGTTGGCCCACCCAGTTCTTTTACAATTTTTTATTTAGTTTCTGTAGCCAGTGCCCTGCCCACAGCCCCTAGGATCCCTTTACAGTTTGCGCAGACACAACTCCAGGCTCCTCGGATGCTTTTCGCTCCCTACGGCTAGCCCCTGTGGCTCTTTGTCAGAGGCCTGCCCCAGGCTGCTGGAAGCTGCTTTGCCTGCTAGCACAGAGGGCGGGGAGTGCCCTGACCCAAGGACTGACACGCGGGAGGGGATATCCAAATTCCAACTCTTTGCCCGAGGTGTGAGGTCCACTGTCCCCAGAGCTCCCCGCGGCACTTTGTTTGGTTTGGCTCCTTATTTGGCTTCCTTCCTTCCATCCCCTGTCCCTCTTCCCCAGTCCCTTACCAGATTATTCCTGGAAACGCTCCCTTCTGCAGCCCCGCTGGGGAAAAAAGCCACTTTCATGCAAATCCTCACCTCAGGGTCTGCTCTGGAAGAACCCCCAGGACACCTAAGATAGTTGCCAACAAAACTGGCACAAAAACCCAGATTTCTGCTCCTCGTGATCAGTGTGTATATCTTGCCAGCCTGGGCTTATTCTCACTGGGCGACAAGTAGCTACGGTGGAGAAGAGGCAGACAGAAGATGGATTCTTCAGTTTTCCCCAGTCCACCACACTCCCTACTGCCTCTCACCGGCCCTTTTCACCCATTCACATTCCCTGCCTGGCCCCTCAAGGCTCATGAGTTTGTGTTCCCTACAATATAGTCCAGTGGTTAATAGCACAGGCTCTCAAGTCCAGGTTCACCGATGACTGATTCTGTGACTTCATATCAATCCCTTCAACTTTCTTTCTCTTGGATTCCTCGTGTAAAAAGTGAGTACCGCTACTGTCGTTAGAGACTTACATGGGATACTGCCTGTAAAGTGATTTTCATAGTATCTAGCACGTGATAAGAAGTCAACAAGTTACTAACACGAGTCCTCTTGGAGAAGATGCGGCTGCTACCATCTGACAGCCCAAATCCAACTATCTGTTCCCTGTGGGAACATGCCCCTTCCCCCAAGAGGCTTGGGTCTGACCACTCACCTCTTCCCACTGGTGAATGTATCGAATGAGGCGGGAGAGACGCAAGAGACGCAGGAGGCTGAGGATCTTGGTAAAGCGGACGATGCGCAAGGCCCGGGCCGTCTTATAGACCTCGGAGTCAATGCGTGTCTCCACGATGAGGAAAATGTAGTCCACGGGGATGGACGAGATGAAATCCACCACAAACCAGCTTTTGAGGTACTTCATCTTAATCCGCTGCGGGTCCAGGATGATCTCGGTGTTGTCCTCCACCACGATCCCTGTGCGGAAGTTGAGGACCAAGTCGATGAGGAAGAATGTGTCCGACACCACATTGAAGACGATCCAGGGTGTGGTGTTCTCATCCTTGAAGAAGGTGATGCCCACGGGAATGATGATTAGGTTTCCGACCATCAGCAGCAGCATGGTCAGGTCCCAGTAAAATCTGCCCAGAGACACAGGGGTCAGTCGCCAGGAGGACAGAGAGAATGACTTACAGACTATGGGAAGAAACTCCAAGGGAGAGCACGTGTGGAAGAGGGAAGATTTGGGAGGTTCTGAGTCACTGTGTGAGACAGGCGCATGGGTACCATGGGCAAGATATGGAGACTGGCACAGAAAGGCTCTCTTTTCTCTGAGGATACCCTCTGCCCGTCCCTCTGTCTGCTCCCCAGTGACAAGCCTCCCGCTCCCATCCCCATGCCCCAGTGGGACTCAGGCTGAAATGCAAACCAAACAATGATGTCCAGAGAGAAGTGCCAAGCTGTTTTAGCAGTGGGAGTAGTTCGCTCCACAACACCCCAGGCTCAGGCCAAGCTGCTCCATCCTCCCTGAGGGTCAGCTAGGGTCTGAGACAGGCTGGCAGGCAGACGTGCTACAGACCGTGACCAGAAAGCAGGGGAGGTCCAGACACACGGCAGGTACTCGGGTGGCAGGAGGTCTGGGATCCAGCCCCAGCTCTGCCACTGATATGCTGTGTGACTTCAATCAGGTGTCCTCCCTGCTCTGGGCCTCAGTTTCCTCACTGTGCAGTAAGGGGTGGGGCCTAACACTCCATCCCATAATTCTGATCTGGCCCTCACCCACACTGGGTTTCTGGGGTCCCCCTTTAGTCTATTCCCTATAGTCAAAATGCCTGACCATCTATCTCCCCCAGAGGTTTGCATTCTAACACCGGGTTGGGGAAGGACAGTGAAATCTTCAAGGGCAGGAAGTGTTAATGAGGGGATTTCAGGCACCTGTAAGGTGCCACTCAATGCAATGGAGTGAGATCAGTAGGGGCTTACAGTATCATTTCTCCTAAGGTGTCAAAGCACCTGCAAGTGCTTCCTGAGGGAGGTGGGAAGGGCCCCTCAGGGCGAAGCCACCTGGCCTAGCAGGGGCCCCTCCGGAGCGTCCAGACAGCACAGGCAGGCGCAGACCCCCCATGTCTAGAAGGTATGACCAATCAATCCCAGGGACCCTGCCCAAGTACCAGCCACCCCGGGGCTGGTCCCAAGATCTAAAACCTGCCCTGCACAGTTATTTCCCTGTGCTATTAACTTAGACAGTTACACAATGACAGATAAAGGTATTAAGTCACACAGAAATAAGCATGTCGTCTCCCAAGAGAAGTAACCTTCCAGCCATCTTTAATTCTTGACTGCAAGAAAGCCAGGAGGGAGGAGGAGACAAAAAGACAAGCTTCCCTTGAGTCTTCAGAGGGTCCCACTCCGAAACCAAAGTGTTCCTGCCAGAAGAGTTCCAGGTTTGAAAAAAATATTACTTCATAGCAAATTGCTTTCTTTGCCAGATTCAAAATGGTGCCATGGGTCAGAGAAAGCAGGATCTGCCTCACTGAAGGTGGACGAGACTGCTGCCCCACACCACACCGCTCAGGGAAGGGCAGCTTTGAAAGGGCAGGTTTGGACTCCTTTGAAAGCCAAGCCATTCAGGGCCTCAAGACGGGACCTCAAGTCAGAGCCTCTCAGGCTAAAAGCTTCTCATTCTAAGGCTGGTGCTCATTGTAAGAGGTCAACGTCAGCTCCTTCCCTGCCCTATAACCCACTACCCTTTCTGCAGCCCCAAGCCCCCTATGCTATCTGGGAGAACCCAACCTAAGACCCAAGAACCCACCCCAGCCATCACACCCACCACACAGAAGACAGCACATCCTGCTAATGATGTGCGGGCCCCAGAGAATGGTTTCAGCTTTTACGGGATGTTCCTGAGCTGTGTACACTCTCTACACAGCCTCAAGCATGTCATTCAAAGACAGCTGCAAACACTCATTAGAAGCCACAAACAGGTATCCCCATTCACACACAGAGTGTGCAAACACCCCTCTATACACACGGCCACCATTCCTTTTCATTTCATCTCTTGGGAAAAACAAAACAAAACTGGCATCGAGAGGCTACTGAGGGCCCCATGGCCCTCTGTACATAAAGCTAATAATACACACAGGCTAGAGGAGTTTCTAAAATTAACAGAGCGGGAGCAAGGCGGCTGGGAATGCTGACTCGGGCAGGCCTGTCACTCCAGCGGGTTTCTACACTTTCCCCAGCTCTAGTTCTCTCAATTACAGACCAAATTTGAGACAGTAATTAACAGGAGAATGTTTGCATTTAGTGGTCTTCATAAAACCAAATTACATGAGGCAAAAACAACCATTTCCTTGCATTCTGACTAATTATTTCAATCGTGAGTTTCCAGATGCTTAGGGATATTTCTGGTGCCTGATCTGGGCTGGGGTCGGAATGCTGGAGCATTCCTCCCCACGAACAACTATCCTGGAGCACCACAGAGCTACCCAAAAGGCAGCATAATATGGTGGGAAGAAAGGCTCTCAGAGCCAGCCAACCTGGGTTCAATTCCTGGTTCCATCATTTACTACCAAGTCACTTAATCTCTCCATGCCTCAGTTTCCTTGTCTGCTCCCTGAGAATAATAACGGTACCTAACTTAGAGTTATAAGAATGACATGAATTGATATTTGTAAAATGCTCTGACCTATACCTATCTGTGTTACTAAATGATTCAATAAGGAATTCAAGTCAACAAATTCACAGGAAAGAGGTGAGGGAGGAAGATGAAATCTTCCAGGGAAGAGTAAAAGTAAAGCATCTACTGGGGGTAGGGGTGGAAGGGAGCTGGGAGAGTCCAGTAGTGGAAGTCAAGGACCACAGTATTCTGTGAACAGGCAGACAACAGAACCTTGGCAGACAGAGATGCCCTGACCTCAGGAAGCTCATGGTCTAGTCAGAAGACAAGGCTTAGACAGAAGACAAACTGGGCAATGATGGAAGAAACCATCCCAGACAGCAGCCTAGGCATCTGAGAAGGTGAGCTCCCAGTGGCCCAGAAGGGTGAGGCCAGAAAGTGCTCCTGGAGGAGCCGGGATTTGGGAGCAGCCCTTGGCCTTGGAGACAACCCCTCCTTACTCTCGGCAAGAGGGTTGCACAGATTTCCAAAGGCAGGGCCAAGTGATCGAGGGAGAGAGAAAGGGGAGGTGGTGGTTCAGCACCAGGGACAGCTCCTTGCACGCCTGCCGGCCCTGTTCTGCTGCTCCAGCCGGGGGAAATTGGCAACAGGCTCCCCACTGCATCTTCAGCTCCCGGGCCCCTATTCTCACCAAGCCCAGTGATCAGAAGCATCTCAAGTGATTCCTTAATGTCCTGGGCTTTTTTTTTTACAGGGGCGCCTTGGTGACTGAATTCATAAAGACTCCAAAACATTTCACGTGTATCAGGCACTTTCCATGCATTTTTTCATTTAATCCTCCCACCAGCACTGAGGTGGCTGCTAACATCTGTATTGTGCAGATGATGACACGGAGACTCAGAGAGAAGTATCTACCCAAGATCACACAGCTGGTGAGGGACAGAACGAGATTCCGAGCAGTCTGGGGGGACTTGAGAGCCTGACTTCTTAGGATTTTAGGCACCTCAGTGGGATGCTGGGAGGGAGACCTGCCTTACAGGCGCCTCTGTGTCACACGGGGAGGTAGCCTGTCACAGCAGGTGTAGTCGTCTCTTGTTGACAAGAGAGGAGAGAGAGAGAGGGCCAGATGGCGACTACACTTATAGTGGTGAGCACTGAATAATGCATAGAATTGTTGAATCACTATGTTCCACACCTGAAAGTGATATAACATTGCATGTCACCTCCACTTCAATAATAAAATTTTTTTAAAAAGAGAGAGAGGAGAAGAGAGAGTTGTGAAGAAGTTTGGAGCAGACCCATCCTCCTATGCCAGAGCCTTCCAAGGTACTTCCTGGGTGGGGGAAGTAACACACCTTTCAAACGTTAAAGGCATCCTGGTCATCAGCAGTCAACTGGGCACAGTTGTGACATCCTGTAAAAGGGGTATGAAAACTAAGGTCCGTGGAGGAGGGAACAGTAACATTTTCAAATCCTCAAGCTGGATGCTCCATGTTCACCCAGCACCTCACTGCCCCTAGAATCATTCATGGCTAACTCCCACAACCCAGGGTATGCTTCCATGGTGGCGGGTGGCAGGCCCTGGCAGGGAAGTGAGGGACAGTCAGACTCAGACGTGCTGGAGTTGGCACATGCCTGAACTAGAGGACTTGTTCTCTTCAAAGCCAGATGACCCACCCCATCCCAGTGTTCTCTAAGCTAAAAGGAAGACACCTCACCCTAGTTTCAGCCCCAGGACACCTCAGGCCTGTCCTCCCTTAATCCTGGACCTTACTTCCTCCCTGGCCGTCCAAGCAGGCAGGTGGCCTCTCAGCAGGTAGGCGTGGCCTAGAGGGCAGCTTTGGAGAAGCAGGTCTTGTGTGCAGAAGACATGGGGGATGGCGAAAATCCAAGCAGCCCTTTTACACAGACACCTAGAACATTTCATGGTTTGGTCTAAAAGGAAGGTTATGGCCTCAACGGAGCCGAGGAAAGAGAAGATAGGAGGCTTCTGACCCTGAACTCAGAGACTCAAGGACCAGACCAAGGGCCCTCTCTTTCCCCAGAGACTGAAGAGTGAAGGGTAATAAAATGGGGGCAGGGGAAGTGGAAGTCAGAAGAGGGATGAGCTCCTTCGGCCTCTTGTTCACACACACCCATGCTTGCCTTTGAGCGCATGTGCTCACACACACACGCATGCACACGCACACACACACCCATAACAGTTTTGTACACACTCTCATCTATACACTCCCACTAATTTTTGCCCCCATACACACACTCATACTTTCTTGCACACCTGCTTGCCTATATTTTGACACAAATGACATCCACTAGGAATCCTGCCAGATGGAAGAGAGTGTGGGTTTTTGGCCCATTACATTTTTTCCATCCTTCAGGATTCATCTGAAGTGCTATTTTTCCAAGCCTCTCCCACCCCTCACCGATGGACCTCAGCCGGGCCTGAGCCCTGGCTTTGGACATCCCAGAACACCGTGGCTCCCTGAAGGCAGGGGCCTTGTCCCAGCCATGGCCGTGCTCCTGCCACGCTGACTGCAGGCCAGGGTCCCCATGCTTTCTCCCAGGGGAATGGCACACCCAGGGCCCCACCATTTACCCTCTCCCTCTTTGTAGACACCTCTCCTAGCACCAGACCTGCATTCCCACCTGCCACCTGGAGGGCCTGCTGGCCTCTACACCCAAGTCCAAGGGTGAACTCAGCATCTTCCTCCTCAGAGCTGAATGGCACACTCAGAATTTCAATCACCTGGGCTCAAAACCTCAAAGCTATCCTCAGCTGCTTTCTCTTTCCTGCAGGCCCCGCACGCAGTGACAAGTCTTGTCTGGTGTCTTTTTCTTAAAGTAGGTTCCACACCCAGCGTGAAGCCCAATGCAGGGCCCAAATTCATGACCCTGAAATCAAGACCTGAGCTGAGATCAAGAGTTGGGGCACTTAACCGACTGAGCCACACAGACACCCCTTGTCTAGCATCTTCTAGGATGGCTTCTATCTCTAACTGCTCTGTTTTAAATCAGTTCCTCACTGCTCCTCACCTGGACCCTTGCCCCTGCTGCCTGCCTCTCACTAGCCTCCATGCTCTTTCCTTCCAACTCACATGATCTCTGGTTATCTTTCCAAATTTTATGATGGCATCACCCCTCGCTTGAGCCCTCTTGGCAGACTCCCTATGGCTACAGAAGAAAGTTCAAGCTCCAAGGTCTGGCATCCCCTGCACCCCGCTTCCTCCTGCTTCCTACACAGCAGCCACCGGACACCCGCCCCCAGCTCTATCTCTGTCCACATTCCGGCTCCTCCTTCTGAGAACCGCCTCTGCCTCCTGAGCCCCAATCTTCTGAAATCCCTTCCCTCATCCAAGACCCAGTTTGACTGCCTCCTCCTCCGGGAAGTCTGCCTAACCATGCTGTGTGTCTGGGAGCAGCTGTCACATCCTGCCCCTTCCGTCAGGCACCACCTAGCCCTCCTCTCAGCCTCCCAACAAATCACGGAGACTAGGACTCCAGGAATCCTTGTGTCTGAGACCACGATGGGAGAAGGGAGCTCCCCCTGGGCTCCCGAGACAGCCCTTGGTCTTCCAGGCCCAGCCCAGACGACTGCTCCAGGTGGCAGCGAAGACAATGAGACAAGAGGAGGACGGTGGCCAATGTTCTTTGGACACTTACTACATGCCAGGGACTAACTGGAGTACCTTCTGTGGATTATCTCATTTAATCTCATAAAATCCCTGTGAGGGAGATACTATGATTGTGCCATTTTACAGGTGAGGAGACAAAGGCACAAGAAGTTGAGAAATTTGCTATATATGGTGGATCAAGAATTAAGCCTGAACAGCCTGCCCCTAGAGTCCCGCTTTTCCCTTACACAAGCTTTAGCTAAATCCTGAGGACATCGCTCTCCTGAACCCCACACAACTCCGTGTCAGGGGTGGGGTCAGCAACCTCCCCCCCNTTTTACAGGTGAGGAGACAAAGGCACAAGAAGTTGAGAAATTTGCTATATATGGTGGATCAAGAATTAAGCCTGAACAGCCTGCCCCTAGAGTCCCGCTTTTCCCTTACACAAGCTTTAGCTAAATCCTGAGGACATCGCTCTCCTGAACCCCACACAACTCCGTGTCAGGGGTGGGGTCAGCAACCTCCCCCCCGCCATGCTGGGACCACTTCCTGCCTGTGCTAGGAATCTTTACAGGATCCTTTGAGCATCCTGTCATTTTCTGGCCATCCTGTCGCATCCATCTGCCGCCCTCGGGGACCCTGGCCGTGCTGGCACTTGGTTCACAGCCTTCCGTTCCACTCCAAACCCTGCCATCGCCCTGGGTGACTTCCACTCCATATATCAACCCCAAACACCCAGCCCCTCAGTGGCTCGGTGCCCCGACTCTACTCACCACACGTCAGTCACCCACTCCTGCAGCAGGGGATGGACCATGTCACCCTCTCCAGTCGTTCCATCTCTCACCCCAACCTCCTTTCCCTCCAGCTCTCGTAGCCAGTCGTGCCAAGTCTATTCTGTAGTGTCTGTCCCAGGATCCGCGAGACACAGAACCCTCCTGCCTCTTCCCCTCCCCTGGGACACAAGGGTCTGGCCCTTCCACCTCACCTGCCTGGCCCTTCTGGCACCCACTTCACAAGATCACGCCCTGGATCAGGGCCACCATTCACCCTTTGCACGTTTCATGGTGACTGTGCAAAAAATCCCACAACCTCAGATTCGTCCTGTTAATATGAAAGTACCTCAGCTCTCGTGCCTCAATGTCCTCATCAGGGTTTCCGTACTCACCTGCCCTGCCTTCCAGGAGGCCCTGGGAAACTTCCCTCACCGTTCTCCTCCAGCAGCCACTTCAAAGTGTCTTCTCTGTCCTCAAAGCTCTAACACCATTCTTCTACCCCCTGTCAGCAGACACCACCACCGTCTACTTCACAGAGAAGAGAAGCCCAGAACGTCCCCTTCCTCTTTCTGCCGCCAGACTCCCACCCCGCTTGCCTCTCCCTCATCTCCACCCCCTCCACCAGCTGCAAAAGCATCGGGGACCCCTCCACCTGCCTCTTCACATGAGTCCCCTTTGCCTCCCCAGGGACCCTGACCCATAGGTTGCCCCTCTTGTCTGTATCTTCAGTCTCCCTCCCCAACCGTCCTTGCCCATCAGCTCATTCTTCTTTTTTTTTTTTTTAAAGATTTTTTATTTATTTACTTGACAGAGATAGAGACAGCCAGCAAGAGAGAGAACACAAGCAGGGGGAGTGGGAGAGGGAGAAGCAGGCTCACAGAGGAGGAGCCCGACGCGGGGCTCGATCCCATAACGTCGGGATCACGCCCTGAGCCGAAGGCACACACCCAACCGCTGTGCCACCCAGGCGCCCCAATCAGCTCATTCTTCTAAGCTCCCTCCACTTAAAAAAATAAAATGAAACCATTCCTGAATCCCGAATCCTTCTGCCTCATCTCTTCGCCCATCGGAAAGAAGCTTCCTGGGAGAGGCTTTCTCACTTCCATTCCCACTCCCCACACTCCTGCCGACGCCCCCCACCCCCGCAACTGCACAGTCCACAGGGTGCTTTGCGGTCTGTTCCTGGCTGACCCTCAGCATCACCTGACCCCATGGGCCACTCTGCTGCGACTCTGGGTTTCCTCCCTTCTCTCTGCCTCCCTTCCCTTCCCCTGGAGGGGCTCCTCTTCCCCTGTGTGACCTTTAAGTGTGTTTGTTCCTTTGGGCCCTGGCCTCTTCTCTCTCTACACACTCTCCCCGGGTGACCTCGCCATCTGCCAAGGCCTCCATGATCCTGCTGGCCTTCAAACCAGACCTCTCTCTCGAGCTCCAGGCACGTGGGGTCACCTGCCGACTACACCTTGACACCTGCGTGCCCCGCAGGCACCTCACTCTTGCCACGTCCAGACAGAACTAAACAGCAACCTCCCAAACCCTTGTGCTCCCAGCACGGGCTCCTCCAGGCACCCAAATGCTCCATCTAGAAACCGGGGAGGTATCCTCTCTCTCCCTCACCTACCAACACCCAGCCAGTGGGTCTGAGTCTCATCAGCACACCCTCCAGCCTACCCCGTGGCTTCCTACGGTGGGCCCCTGGCCTTTCCAGGACCCCGCATACTTCGGGGTTACAGGTGGGCTCCACATCCTCCCAGCAATCCACTCTCCACACTTTGCCAAGCCCAGTCTTTCTGTGCTCCCAGCTACACTAAGTCCCACTGTTGTCCCCCAGGCCCTCTGCACCTGGACTCTGCCTCCTTTCCACGTCTTGTCACCCTTCCTCCCCTCTTTGCTTGCTCCAGACATACTAGCAGCTTTCCGTGCCCCAAATGCACCACCCTTCCTGTCCTCTGGGCTTGCCTATGTGCCAGCGTCTGCCTGGGACTCTTCTCCCCACCCCTGCCCACCCCAGGCCCCTCCGTTCAGAGGAGGCACTGCTTCTTTGTATCCTAGGAAATCTGGTTACGTGCTTCTTATATGCGTTCCCCTAGCATAGTATTTATCACACCATGACGAAATTGTGTGTTTGATTTGTGTGTTTGTATCTTGCGCCTACGAGACTCTCTGAACTTGGCACAGGGCCTTTTATGCGGTGGGGCCTAATACACGTGTGAACGGGTGGGTGAAGGAAAGCCTGCCTGCCTCACCAACGCGAAGCTGAGTGGTGGCCCAGCAGAAGCCACATGAAATGGCAGCTCACTGAGACCCACAAGGCTTTCACGAGGTCTTCCACTGATCTGGGTGGAACTTGTCCTGTCCAAACCCCCCAAGACTCCAAGACTCCTGGGAACACCCAGCAGAGAATGCCCCCCACCACCTGGTGTTGAAAACCATGGTGGGAAAGTCACAGAGAAGGATGGGCAGAGCTGGCGGTGGGGGGGGCAGGAGGGGGGAATAGACAAACAAGAGACAGGCCAGGAGAAGCATGAGGGTTGGGGTTTCTGACAGAGTGGGGTGGCAGAGGGGGCTGGTAGGGGGACACAGTGGCCTCAACCTAGACAGGACTGTTTCCAACCTGACCAGCACAGGCCCATGGTGGGAGAACACGCCCTCATTAGGGTCATGCCCTCTCAGTGGGGGTTTTAAGGATTCTCCCTTCTCCCGAAATAGGCCAAAAAGGCGAAATAGGCCAAAAAGGCCAAAAAGGCGGAGCACAGAGATCTAGGAGGTGGGGGTGGGGGAGAGGAGGGGGAAGGGCAAGGGTAGGAAGGAGAGAGTCGCACCTTCTCCTAGAATTCCCCCTGTGTTGTCCCCACTTTGCAGACCCAGGATGAGTCTTATGTCCTCAGCCCTGCCCTGTGCCCCGCAAAAGCAGAGAAGATTGCACTTCCTTTTCTAGGATATGAACACAGGGCCCCGTGCTGGGAAGAGTCCCCTCATGCATGTCAGGAGACAGACACACACTGGGTCCTCGGGGAAACTCCTAGGCAGCCAGCATAAACATGCAAAAGGCCTGTTAGCACGATGGGGAGGTCAGGGTGAGCAGATTTTTTGGAGGAGGGCGGTGACAAAGGAGGGAGGGAGGGAGGGAGGCCATCTGAAGGGCAGGTGTGCCAGGCAAAAGAGACCACATGCTGGCCCACAACACACATGTGGGCAGCCACGCAGGAGAGCCTCCTTCCTCTTCTTCCTCTATCTGATCGTCAAACTTGGATCTTCACCCTATCCCTCCCTGACCTCTCCCTGCCCAGGCTCCTGCTTGGTGTTCTCTGAGGCAGAGCTGGGCCCAGCCCTACAGCCTCCCAGAGAAGCTGCTGGCTGCCTGGGAGCTGGATGGGGTCCTCCCTGTCTGTGCCCTGGAGCTGGCATTTTAGACTCCCCCTCCCCCTCCGGCTGGAACTCCACACCCCACAACCTTCCAGAACCAGGCTGGGCCTGCAGCTCTTGCCTCTGAAGGCATAACCCCCCATCCTCACCCCCCTCTTCTGGCCCAACCTCCCTGACTTGGGGTCTCCCCCCATAATGGATGAATTGCTCTCTTCCTCCCACCTGCCTCTGGCCACTAGGCTCTATTTTTAGCCCACCTCAAACTCTCTGACTCAGAATCACAGGGCTTCCAGGTAGCGGCTCCCTGGGCTGTCTGGGGCTGCCTCCCGGAGCAGAGTCAGAGCCAAGGGCATCTAGTGCTTGCTTTATGGGTGGGGAGCTGGGACTTGGGTGTATTTTTATTTTTTAAATTGTCTACGTGACTTAAGAAAGAAAGTTCGGTTTCGGTTTTGAAGACCCAAGAAGACCCGTTACCCCTGTCTCTTTGCGCAGTCCCTCCCGGTCCTGGGCTGAGGCCCTAGCCTTTCATCCTACAGCGAGGGTCAGTCTCGGCTATTCTGCCAGCAGAGGTGGGCTGAGGGCTGTCACTGATGGAATCTTCCCCTTTCTGTGATCTTTCCATCATACAGCACAGTGCTCCACACGCAAATCATCTGGGGATTTTACCTAGACACAGCCAGGGGTTTACTAGGTGTGGGGCAGGGTGCCCTCCGCATTGCTAATAGGCTCCCCAGTGAGAGTGAGGCTGCTGGTCCAGGAACCACACTGGACCACACTGAGTAGCCAGGCTCCAGCAGACAGGTAGGGAATTTAGGCATTTGAGTGTCTAAATACCTGGCTGTGTGGCCTGGGACAGATCACTTAACCTCTCTGAGCCTGTTTTTTCATGCGCAAAATGAGAACATGAATCCCACCTCACAGGATTCTGGGGGAATTCAATGAGATATTTACAATATGCTACACAGTGTAAATACCCAGTATATTCTGGCTGTTACGTCACCATTATTATTCTTGTGACCACTAAGAGGCAGGTCCTGGCCCGAGGGCTCTAGGGATATGGACATGTGCGGACCTGTCTCACCACAAGGAGCCCTCAATCTTAGGGACGGACAGACCCACCCCCAGAGGGGAGCTGATGATCCAGACCAGCTCCATGGACACATAAGCCATAAGCCAGTGGGGGCGGGTAGTGAGGGCATTGTCTGGCTCTGCCGTGTGGGCTGCGGATGGCTGGAGGGGAAATTCAGCCGGGCTTAGAATGTAGAGAGGAACAGGGAGCAGCACGGCCTGCTGGGGACGGAAGTGGCCTGAGTGTGTCCAGTGGTCAGGAAGGTGAGTGTCGCGGTGGAGAGAAGGAAGCCAGTGCTACACAGCAGGACTCTAGGCCAGGAGCCTGAGAGGCTTGGGTGCTAGTTCCCTGTCCATCTCTCACCTGCTGTGTGCCCTGAACCAGGCCCTGCCCTCTCATAATCCTTTTCTCAGTTTCCCCGTTGGTAAGAGAGGACGGAGCTGGACGATCTCTAAAGACACGCCAATTCCACGAGTCTCTGCAGTGCAGAGGCTCGAGAGGCCAGCCGAGGGCAGCTGGCCAGATGGAAAGCTCGCTGAGAGGAGAGCACAAACTGTAGAGAACTCCAGCCCCCTGTTCCCCCTCCCAATACCGGTCTGAAGAGAAGTCGGGAGCATCCTGAATGCCAGACTGAGTATTCAGGACTCTCCTGGGGCCGTGGGAGCCATGAAGGTTGCAGAGGAGGAAAGTTCCCGAGTGGGGGGCGGGGGAGGGAGGATTGTGACGGCACCTTCTCGATGGCACAACTGAGCACAGCCCAGCCATGAGGAACACCAAGATATCAACCCATTGCTTCTCGGAAGAGCTGAGACTTACTCTGTGCACTCACAGATACACTGATGTAAGAGTGAGTGCACGCACACACATACCCCAATGTGTACAGCAGGGGTCATCTGCTCTATAGCACCCCAAGATGCCAGGATACTGTGTTCCCTCAGGCTAGTGGCCTAACCTCTCTGAGCTTCACCCAGCTGACAAGACTATCTGGGGAAAAATGGGGAGGCGACGAGCAGCTGGAGCACTCCCCTGCCCAGCTTCCAGGAAACAAAGGTGCAAGCACAGCTGTCCCCACTCAGGAGACTGGAACAGAAATAGCATACGGCTGAGGAGTAGCACGTGAGCGCGACCTCAGGGGAACGGAGGTAGGAGAGCTCACCTGCTCCCGGAGGCGGGGACCCGGGTGAAGGGTGAGAGCAGATGGAGTCAGGGCAGAAGGGGTGCTCTGATGAGGACGGACGTCGTGGGAGGGCCGCCCCAGAGCAGGTAGCTAAATATTGACTCTGGGAGGGTCTACGTGGCCCCCTTCTTGCTGGGATGGGGGTTCCCAGGAGATGCCTGGGCTCTTGACAACACGAGCCAGACGGGACTCTGCTGCCTTCCATCTAGGAAAACGCAGTGTGACAAGGACACGGAGAAGGGCCCTGGTCCCTGGGGTCCTGCCAGCCCTGGAGGTTTATGATTCTGATTGCTAACAGAAGAAGAGGTAATGACTCCCTGGAGAGGGGCCCATCACACATGGGCTTGGACCACAGGCTGGGGAGCAAGCATTTCACCCCCAGGCTGTGAGGAGCACCGAGGGGCCGAGGCAGACGTGGTGCGGTCAGAGGTGCCGGCGTGGCGAGGGCCTGAGTGGTGCCCAGCTCCCCGCCTCCTCAGTGACAGACACTGAATCAATCTGGCTGCTCCCCAAAATCACCCCCCCAGGTGCCACACCGGCAGGCCCAGGCGTCTGTCCCGCACAAAGCTCCCAGGTCACTCTGCGGCCTGCGCATTTCAGCTTCGGGCTCTGGGGGTCTTGCTAAAACCCAGCCCCTCTCCGGAAGCACCTTCCGCTCTCGGATGAGGAAAGCAAGGCCCCCGTGCTCCCAGCTGGGGGGGCCAGAGCAGAGCATTCACTTGCCTCTTATTCGCCACTGGCCCCCTCGGCTCTGTCCCCAGAAGCTGGGGAGCAACACAGCGGGATGATGACTTCTCAGGGCCTGTGGGACAGGAGAACAGCTTGCCGCGTTTCCCTCCCCTGCCGATTCCAAAGCCCACGGCACAGCTGTCGAGCATGACCCGCACTCGCCGTGGATCCTCCCCTCTGAACTCTTCCAGGGCCAGGTCTGAGCTTCCAGGAGGGGACAACTGTGCCCCGAGAGATGGTTGGGAGGAGATGGGAGCTGGTGTCCTTTGCCCGGCGGGGCAGGGAGAAAGCCTGCTGTCCACTCACACATGGGCCATGATCTCATGAGGGGCCGGGGGTGCTCAGCAGACCACACAGACGTCACACAACATACTGGGGAGCCTCCGCCCTGTCCCCCAGCACAAAGGGCCCACAGAGCCCCCCCGCACAGAAAGAGGCCCGTGTGTCAGGCATTCCCGCTGCCCCAGAGCACAGGGGCTGCACAACTCCAGGATGGTGCCTGGATCGCCTCTGTGGAGTCTCCAGAAGGAGGGAGGGAGGGAGGTTCTCATCAGCTCCACTCAGCAGCAGCGCTGTCCCTGCCCCGCTGGCTCAATTTGTACTAATGGGGTCAGGATTGCGGGTTCAATACCTATTTGGGCAATTAGCTTTGCTCTCTTCTCAGCCTCAGACTGAGCCCTGACCCCGGACACTGAGACAGGAAAGGACTTTGCTGAGGTCATACAGCGGAACAGGAGGAGGGGCAGGAGGGCAAACTCAGCGTGGGAGGGGTGGGCAGTCACAAGCTAGGAAAGCTCAGGATGAGAGAACCTGGGGCTCCAGGGTGGGCTGGCCCCAGCCGCTGCACAGACAGGCCCCAGTTGCAGCATCTCCCCGGCTGGACCATGTTTCTTCTGAAAGGTGCGGATGGCCCTGATGAGGCCTGTGGGCTCGAGGGTCTTTCCTGTCCCTGCAGAAGAGAACAAGCACCCTGCAACCTCTGACGGACTATAGGTGGGAGAATCTGGCTTTGGCGACGGGCGGCTGGGGACTCGCGTTGATCATTGACAGGGCTGCTCTAGCCTCCAACAGCAACTGCAGGGTAATTACTTCTGGGCTCCAGGCCACACGCTCGGCGACATGAATGCGGCAGCAACACCTGCCTTCTGGGTGTAGTACAGCCAGAGAAGGGGGGCTGGGCAGCTGGGGCCAGGGCCAGGAGAGCTCCCTGGGCCACAGAGACCCAGGGAGACATGCACACACTTGCAAATATATGTACACATATTCAGACAGCATCAGGGTCAAGACCCAGGGCAGTGGGGTCACAGTCCTCAGGGGAGAAGCACAGAGCTCAGTAAGTACAAGTCCAAAGAGGCAGAATATTTGAGTAACCTGCCCTTAGTGCCTACCAACACCCACCCCAGCCCCTTCGCTCCATCTCCCAGAAACCTACTCCCAAGAAAGTGTGCAGAATGCTTCTCTCCTTCAAATCCAGCTCAGATCTGCTTCCTCCAGGAAGCCTTCCCTGGCCATCAATCCGTACTGATCTACCCTAAAAAGAGCTGAAATCCTATTCTCTTCTTTGCCGGATGGGTAGTGACCCCAGTCCTCCATACTGGGAGACGACAGTCCTGGAATGGAGCATCTGATCTTGGAGGGGGCATGACCCCACTCCCTTTAAGCTTGCCCCTCCCCAGGCCCAGAAGACAGTGTATTAGCCAGCCCTATGTTATGTATTAATTTCTGAAAGCCTCGTTCACGCAGACATAACACGTCCACCCACACGGATAAATGCTTAGACAGACACAAAATCATCAGCAGCCAATTATGAGGCCCCCGCAGCTGCCATGAGCAGACCCGGAGGCCCCTCGGCTGGCTCCGCGGTGTGTGGAGCTGGGAGTGCAGTGGGGGGCAGGGAGTCCCTCCATCAAGCCAGCACACATCCCTGCCCAGCCCCAAGCACTGCTGTGCGGGAGCCACGAGCCAAGCCGGCTGCCTGGCTGGGAAGACAGACACCAGCCCCAAACAATGAGAGAGCAGAGCGGGGCGGGGAGCCGTCACGTGTGAGTTTGGTGGCTCCGGCGTCGGCAGCAGTGGCACTGTTGTTTATTTATAATTTGTACTTTACCTCCCAGAGAGGACCAGAGGCAGCTGGCTCAGATGCTAAGGGGTGTAGGAGCTCAGGCAGTTAAAGAAAAGGAGGGCTTCTTAAAGGGGAGGGCACAAGGTGGGGTGGGCCATGTGCCCACCTTGCCCCAAGCCCTGGTGCCTCGGGGAGGCACTGGGGTTGGTTCCAGGCTTTGTTTAAGGACTCTAGCTCCTCACCCCAGACCAAAGCCTTTTCTTGGTCTCATCAGTCTCACTCAGATCCTGGCCACAGTGTGGGCCTAGACTGTGGCCTCAGCTACAGACTTGACCCTGATCACACCCTGAGCCCCGACCCTGGACACACAGTCCAAACCAGGACTCCACTTCCTCTCTTCTCCGAAGGAGGCATGGATAGGCCACGTGACCACCTGTTTCCACTGGCTACCTGTCCCCTTTCCCTAGGCACCCTGATCACTCCTGTTGAAGAACAGATGGGTCAACAGCACCTGGATACGGTTCCAAAACCCCAAAGTCCTCCACGCCTGTCAGGACCCTGATCCGGCCTCCCCAGGAACAGAGCAGCCCCCGAGTGAGGGGTTCGGGCAAGCACGATCTCCGCCTCCAGATGCTGCATCTTCAGACATGGAAAGGCTCCCTTCTCACCGGATCAGCTTAAATTAAGAAGGGACTCAGAAAATACCTATCGCCTCAAAATTTGGTCATGGAGCAGGGGCAACCGGAAAAAGCTCCAGTGTGGGGGCGCCTGGGTGGCTCAGGAAGGGATCCAGCCCCGCGTCGGGCTCCCTGCTCAGTGAGGAGTCTGCTTCTCCCTCTCCCTCTGCCCCTCCTCGTGTTCTCTCTCTCTCAAATAAATAAATTAAAAATCTTAAAAACAAAACAAAACTGCTCCAGTGACAAGACCATTCAGGACCTCTGGTTGGGGTCTAGGGATAGACTGTGGATTTTAAGATCTCTGCAGCCAGATGTTACATGACCTCTGGGTTCTGATTTCATTTCTGATGTAGACTTATTCTATGACCTTGGGCCGGTGGCTCCCCCTTTCTGGTCCTCTGCTCCCCTTTGATAAAATGAAGGTTTTAGGCCAGGGGCTGGCTAAGGCCTGTCCAGATGTGGTGGGCCGAGGCCTATTAAATCTCCCGAGCCAGCTCAGCCCCCCTCCCCACAGCCCCTCCTCACGGATCATGTGTGGCCAAACATTATCAGCAATGTTTTCATTGTCAGGAGAATGTTTTCTCGAACTACAACTACGTTTGTAATTCAGCTCTTTAAAGCTAACGAAAAAGAAGGAGGAGGAGACAAAGAGGGATGCGAATGTGTTTAGAATCCTCAAGACCAGCTTCAAAGGGTGGTTCTAGAACTTCCTCACTGCATGATTTAGGGGAAATCTTTTTCTTCCTCCCATCAGACTCAGTTTCTCTATCCCTAAACTGGAGATAACAGAACCTATTGTCCAGGCCACCAGGAAGAGTAAATAAAATACGAGACATAAAGTTTCCACTACTTTGGTACGTGGTATAGATGGTTCATAAACGGCGGTTACTGACCTGGAAATCCACCTGGCTCTAGTCTCTAGTGGGCTGAATCGAGGGTTGTCAACTCAGAAGCCTACAGGGCTCATCGGCTCGGGGTGCATGAATGACACGGCTGGGTATGGGGCTTTAGGGACAGTGGGCAACGGGAGAGCAAACGCCACATTAAACGCAGCAGCCTCTCGTCTGCTCCAGCGGCCTGCTATGGTGTGGGAACGTGGGGCCAGAACTGCCAGAGTTTCCAGTTTTTCAGAGGAAGCCCGAAAGCCAAATTTTTATGTCACATCTTTCCATTTTAAAACACTGTCTCAGATTTGTTATGACACGCTATGCTGCCCAAACAGAACACATCTGGGTGCTGCATTTGGTCCACGGGATGCTGCTTAGCAACTTCTGATCCAAGTACCGCTGTCTCATCTTGAGCACCCTCGGTGACAGGGAGCGCACCCTCTCTGTGCTGCTTCCACCCCGATTCTGGGCAGGTGCTGATGACAAAGAGTGCCTTTGAGTGGCCTCCTAGGCTTCAGAATCACAGATTTCCAGGGCCCTGGCAATGCTCTCTCAGTAAAGCCTGGCTGGCAGGGAACATCCTCTCCAAAGCCAAGGCAATGCCCCTGCCCTCCCCACAGCCTGCTCTGGCTGGGAAGCATGGATTCTTCAATATCCCCTGGGCCCAAGCAGGACCTCCTGGCCGGCCTTAGTAGCCCTTCCATTAATTAGCAACCGGCAGTCGCAGCTTGGTAAGAGTCCTTGAGCCGAGGGGTGTATGCGCTGGAGCTGGCTGCCTCCTTGCTTATGGGACGGTCCCCTCCCCCCCACAAGGGCCAGCTGGGACTGCAGCTTCTACTCTAGGCAAATTCCCCCAGGATGGCCAGTGTTGTGACGAGGGGCCACTCCACGCGGGCTGCTATGACACTGTCAGCTCTGTCACCTGTATGTATCCTGCTGCCTTCCAGGGTGGGAGGGGGCAGAGAGAAGTGACAGGCAAGTCCAGCCCACGGAGGAGGCTGCTAGGCATGGTGCGGGGAGTGGAGGGGGCCATGAGGTTCAGACAATCCCCCCCCACCAACAACCTCAGGGAGCCAAAGCAGCTGATTCTCCTGGATGTCTCTTCCTCTTCCCAGGCAGGCACAGTCAGGGCCACCTCACACCCACTCTCCTGCCCTGGCATCTCTGGACTCTCTGGCTGACCTCTGTCCTTCCCAGAAACCTCACTGCAGCACAGAGGTCGCTGACCTCCCTGCCCCCGCTCCTCCAACCGGACGCACCCCTCTGGCCCTTTGAATGGGAGAGAAGCCACCCAAGCAGTGGGACAGGATGGATTCGTAAGGGCCCTCTGGCCTCCTGGCTTCCCCCTGCTCACCCCACCCCATCGACCAGCATTCAGGGCCAGCAGGGTGCAAGCCGCAGCGCAGGAGGGGAGGAAGGCTGGGAACCCAACACCCTCAAGCGTGCGGCTGACCTCTGTGGCTAAGGGTTGCTCAACCTGGTTCACAGAATTCGCCCTGCTGTGCTCAGGGCTAGAGGCCAACAGGAGAAGACAGTCTTTCTGCCCTCAGGGAACTCAGGGAGCCCAGGCTAAGATGAGAACATACACATGACCTGAACCCCAGTCCTCCAGGCTTGGCTCTGGGCTGGACCCCAGCAGCAGCATCACCTGCGCCCATATCAGAAATGCAGAGTCTCAGACCCCGCCCCTAATTCTGACCTAATGAGTCAGGCTCTGGGTCTGTAGTTTCACAAGATCCCCAGGCGGCTTGGATGACATGACAATGTGAGAAGCGCCGCATTCGAACAAACACAGAGCTCCATCCAAATGCCCTGAGGTGGTCAGGCAGGGGATAGACGGATGATGGTGGCCCTGTGGCCCGAGAGGGCATCCCAGAAGACCCAGGGGCCTGAAAGCAGGGGAGAGGAGGGCAGATAGATGGGCAGACAGACAGGCAGACAGCCCAGCACTGTGTTAGGCAGGCCACCTGACAGCCCAAAGCCTCACAGCAGCTCACAGCAGCTAAGGGAACAAACGGGGGCAGGGCTGGGCAGGGCAGCAGCCCCCAGCCTCGTCATGTAGCAGTCAGACCACGAACGGAAGCCTTGCGAGGGAGAGAACCTGGAGCCCCAGCCTCCCCACCCAGGTGACACAAGGGGCCCGGCCCCATGGGGCTTCTGCACACCCCGCATCCGGGGAGCGCCTCGGCCCTGAGCTGGGTGCTGGCCTTTGCCACCAGCCCAGTCTTACCAGGACGAGCACGTCCTCATCTCTGGAGAATCCTGCTGCCCACTGTGCCAGCTGATAGCACCGCCCAGCAGCTCACCTTGGAATTCCCCTCTGCACCAAGGCGCCCCTCCCCCTCCCCTGGCGCCGCAAGGCCTGCAGCATCCTGGGCCTGGCTTTCTACGCTACAACAGATCCAGTGAGCCCCCTACTCGGAGAGCAGAAGCAGCATTCTGGGCAATGGCCTCCAGGAAGCCCCTCCCCCACCACCACCCCGACAGGCTGCTCCCTCCTTCCTCCTCACGTCCTCCTATGCACAGTCCGGCCCCTGGTTGAAGGGGAGAGAGCTGGGTGTGGGAATGAGGAAACAGAAAATAACTAGTCCCCAGACTGCCTCCTTTGGCATCTAAGTCGGCTCCATTTCCATGCCCATCCTGCCAGCAGCGGGAGACCCAAGCCTCAGGGTACAGGTGGCCCCAGGGAGCGCTGGATCTAAGAGGCTAGCACCTGCCCCTGCCAGGCCAGGCACTCTTTTCTGGGATGGTCTAGATAGAGCAGGGTTCACAACCTAGATGGTCTTCAACTTAGGCAGTCCACAGACCCCAGAAATTGAGTGTCATATTGTGTCTGGATAGACGCACATCTTTCTCGATAGACACTCTATAGTTTCCTGCACGTTCTCACTTAGGTCCCTGACACGGGTTCAGAACCACAGGTCTGAGCCAAAGACAGAGGCCCATGTGGTCCCCCCAGGACTAAGGGAAGGAGGCAGTGAGAGTGGGGGTGGTGTGGCTTACAGCAGCATCACTGGTCTCCGACAGGCCACTGGAGCTGCTTCCCTATACAGGGTGACCACAGGTATACAGGTCTGACGTGGACAACAGGATTCCCATTTCCCTAGGTGGGAAAACTGAGGCTCAGGGAAAGCTCATAACCCAGGCAGGGCAAGGGATGTGAGGTGGGTAAAGGCAGGGCCAGGGGCCCAGGGGACCGGCACCAAAAGTTAGGGTTAGGTCACCCTTGGGACTTATCAGGCCACTGGCCCAGGTTCCATGATTTCAGAGTTCAGCGGTTTCTGTCCCAAGGAAAGGACCTTTAGGGCATTTCTTCCCTTCCCCTCTTCACAGTGTCAGAAAGCTCAGACTAGGAGAGGGAGGAGCAGAAGGATGACAAGGGCCAAACTTCTGTCTGCCTCCACTCTCGAGGCCAAGCTAGAGTTTGGAGCACAGGAATACTCCATCACTGACTTCCTACAATGGGGACTGCCCTGCCAGCCCCCAGGTCCACCCACACAGCTCAAGACACCTGCTCGGACAGACAGCTAGTTATACACACACCCAGGCAGACCCCCCGAAAGCCTGACACTTAAAAGCCTGACAGGCTTCTGGGCACAAAACCAGGTACATGACCCTCGGGTCCCCTCTTCCTTTCCTCTTTCTTTGGAAAAACACTATGAAACACTATGTTTGATTTGTTCTGGGTTCCCACTGCCAAGCTCGGCTTCCAGAACATGGCTCATATGGAAGGAAGGACACATCCAGGACCCAAGAGCCCAACCAGCCTTGGGCAGGAGCCTGGGGAACTGTGTGTCCCAGCCTCTTCCCTTACCAAACCTTAAATATAAGTTTCAAAGGGCAACTGAGAAGTGGAAGGAGGGGGGCAGACAAGCCTGTAGAGCCTGGAGGAGCCCGGTGAGAGCTGGGGGCATGGTGAGGAGAAGCGCAGGCAGCCCAGAAAAGCCTCTTATTAGCCATGGCCCAGGTTCTGCAGGTCCCTCGGCGGGTGGTCCACTCTGGCCCTCGGAAAAGGCACCCAACCCTCCTCCCCCAGGAACGGGAGATGCCGGAAGCAGCCCATGACAGCAAGCCCTGAACTCCAAACCACAAACTCAATCTATCATGGTTTGCTGGTGATTCTTTATTAAACCAATTCTGTTGGATCAATGCTTCCTGCCCGTCAAAATGATGAATAAATCCTCAACTGTCCTGAGCAGTGCTTGCAGAAGCTCTTCTGAAGGCTGAGCTGGGCAGCGGGGATTAGCTCCATGCACAGACCCATTGGTCAGTGGCTGAAACTCAGTGTGGGGTGTTGGTGGGGGTGATGCCAGTCTGAGTGGTGGGTTTCCTAAGCTTAGAAGACTCAGCCAGGCCATTGCCTCTTTGACCTTGTGCAGATGAGACTAGCTGTTCTGGCCTAGAGGTTTGACCACTGGCCCTCCAGACATGCACAGATGGTCTTTTCTTGGATTTCTTTTTTTACACTCCACCCAGCCCCAGAGATGTGAGCTTCCAGCTACCTGTCTCTGATGCTTGTGGTACAAACACATACTCAAAGCCCAGTCCAACCCTTACCCTGTTGCCCATTTATCAATCCCGCTGCGTCCACCCCTCCTGATGCCCGCCGCCACCACCCCCTCTGCCAAGTCCGGGACAGTCTGCAGTTAGTGAGAGAGTCTGCAGCAGGGGGACTGCAGACAGACATGCCAAGATGGGCAGAGGAAGATCAGGAAGGCGGGGGTGTTCCCATTGATGCAATCCACCCAGTCCAAACCCTTCACCATTGAGGGTAAGGAGGGACTGGGAAGGCAAGGCCCAGTTCCCAGAAGGTGCTCGATCAAAGCCTGTTGTCTGTGGAGGCCGGGCACCTCTGGGGTTGGCCCCTGGCACCCCCCCATATCCCACGCGATGGGGTTGGCGAGGAGAACACTGACTGGAGGCTCTCAGACAATGAAAACAGCGGAGAGACAAGCAAGGGAAGGGCGTCCCTCACCACTCTCAAGCGGTTGATACTGGCCCAGCCCACCTGCTACCACCTCTAGGGAGTTCCGAGGGAGGAGGAGAAGCCCAGGACACCCAGAGGGTGCAGGAGATACACCTCCTGCCCACTCCTTCTTGCTCAGGCTGGGAGCCTTAAGTCCTAGCACTGACCAGGGGGAGGCCACACTTCAGGAACCTGGTCCTGGGGAATGGCTACATTTCCCAATGGGAGGGTCCCACATTTGCTCACACAGCTTGAAGACTGTGCTTGTCTGTTTAGCCTGTGGCCTCCCACACTCTCTGGAATGGGAACCCTCGATAGGAGGGTTACGAAGAGCAGTGCCTCAAAAAAAGAAAAGGTGGCGTGGGGGGCCTCTGGTCACCACCATTATAAGCCATCGAGTGTTGCCTGACTGGTCACTCCCAGCACAAGAAATCTCTCTCATTGGATGGAAAATGGCTTTGCTCTCATTACAAACCTAGCTTCCCTGGAGTTCGCGAAGAGGGCTCTGGGTTGGCAAAATGCTCATTTATATTGGCAGGCAAGCCGGGTAGGCAGGGAAGGGAGCTAAATGGGGGGCTGAGAGAGAATGAATTAGACCCAGCTTTAAAGGGTGAACGTTTTTCAGACCCTCACTTCAGTCCTGTGTATCAAGAAAACTCAGGGGGGTGCTGGGGGGCCCCAAGCTCTTGACCAGGATGGGGGGGGCATCCCTTATTTCCACTTCAGGGGCAATCACTGAACTCCTGTTTTGCAGATACCCCTGCAGGTCTGGAGCTATCTGCTCTTCAGGGGCCTCTGACTCAGGTGACGGGGGAGGGGGCAGGGTCCCTCTCCCTCACTGGCAGTCACACCATTTGTCTGGGGACCTGTGACTGACCCAGGAGAGTCCTGGTAGCTACTGCAGTTGGGCCTCTGGGGTGAGGATGGGGCACTGGATGCGCTTGGGGTCACAGGACACCAGGCATCTTCCCTGACCACTATGAACAAGGTCAGCCTGTCCCACCAGTCCGGGGGCCAGGTGCCCAGGTGCCTACTCTGGCCCACCACTTGCCACGAGGGTCTGGACCAAGGGTTAAGGTAGGCATGGAGGGCTTTAACCCTGGACCTCAGTCCTCTAGGGGCCCAGATCTCCCTCCCCAGCTGCAGCTTCCCAGGGCACCAGAAGGAGATGCTAACATTTGGGGTCAGTGCCCAAGGAGCTGGCACCTTTGCCACGAGGTCTGTCTCCCTTCATGGCCCTGCTCGTCAGGCGAAATGACCTGGAACTGCCTCTAGGATGGCCGCCCTGACTCCGCAGCCCAGCACAGGGAGGTGGGATGTGTGGCTTAAAGTGGCAGAGCCTACTCCCAGCTGCCTGCAGGGCTAGGCCAGGCTCCGAACGCCTTTTCAGCCTGCCTCTAATGTGGCCCAGACCCCAGGAGGGCGAGGACTGGAGCCTGGAACACAGAAGAAAGTTCCCAGCGCGGTGCGGGAGGAGGTCTGGGGGTGTCTTGGTGCCTAGAGGCGCCCCACTTCTCTCGGAGCTCCCCGCGCGAGGAAGGAAAGTTAACTCCGGCTGAGAGGCAGGGCTCAGAGAGAAAGCATGCCTGCGATCGCTCAGGGAACCCACAGGATCGCGTCGGCCTCCTTACCTGAAGTCGCTGTAGGGGTGGATAATCCAAAATCCGGCCGACTTCACCCTCTCCTGCTCGCGCTCCACGGCTTTCTGACTGCCGAACATCCTCAGGGAGAATTTGTTGACCCCGGGCTGGAGCATTGCCCCGAACTGGCGCTGCATGAAGCCGGCCTGGCCCAGGCGCACCTCGGCCTCTGGGAGGATCTGGTCGCCCGCGGCCGCGCCTCCCTCCACTTTGATAGCGGTGTCCACAGAGGGCTGCTCGCAGGAGGCGGAGGCCGGCTGCGGCGGCTGCTGGGGCGGCGGCGGAGAGGCTGCGGGCTGAGCCGAGGCGCCGGGGCGCTCTGGCTCTGCCGCCAGGCCCGGGGGCGTCCTGTCCTCGCCGGGGGACGCGTCGCCCTCGGCGATAAGCCGCCGCTCCTCCGCGGAGTCATGCAGGTGCCCGTGACTGCTGCCGCCCCCCGCTCCGGAGCCGCCGCCGCCGCCCCGGCTGCCCAGCGAGGCCAGGCTCCCGCGGAAGCGCCTGCAATCGCCGTTGGTGCTGGACTTGCCCGCGCCGCGGG
>NC_048222.1:35235028-35235881 GCF_002007445.2 Ailuropoda melanoleuca | reverse complement strand
GGCCTGCCTACCTGGGCTTCTTAAAGGAGCAGCCGCGCGCGGGCCGGGGGCCGGGAGGGGGGGCGGGGGGCGGGCCCCGCGGGGGTGCAGGGTGGTCCCTCACCAGACCCTAGGGGCTGGGGGGAGAGGCGTCCTTAATCCTACACCCTCAAATACCCTTCCTTGGCCAAGGCTGGGAGCACGCCCCAAGTCTATGATTCCAGTTTGGGTTGCGAATTTCCACCCCAAGACTGGGCGGGGGGAAGGGGCGGGGGACGGGGTTTCCCGATCTCTCCTCCGAGCTCTAGGCTCGCCTTTCCGCGGCGGTTTTGCTTCTCAGCTGAGTCTCCGACCCACCTCTGGGGAGGCGCTTGGGTCTTCTGGATGCGGAGCCCCAGGCCTTTCCGCCAGGCTCATGGAGAGGGGTTTCCAGGAAATTCGCTGCCTCTGGGCTGCTCCCGGGGTTTTCCTGTGACACGGGGGGGCACCCCCCCTGCCGGTCTTTCCCCTGCGGAGCCTCGCAGCAGCCGGGCAAGGAGGGCGTGGGGGAAAACTCCGGGAGGCTCCGGGCGCGCGGGTGAGACCCAGCCCTTCGAGGTAAGACTTCGAGGAAATGCGCCCACAGCGGACGCGGGGTCCGATCCCCGAGCGCACCTCTCCGCGGGTGGTTCAGGTGGGGGTTTCTGAGACCAGCGGGGCTGCAGGGGGGAGCCAATAGGCAGGCTCCTCTGGCGGCCTGGCACTGTGGGGCTAGCTGTGGACCTTCATCCTGGGTTACCGTCCAAATTGTAGCACCACTATATGGACAAACGCTAGAGGAGTTCCCGTTCCACCCAGGCCCCCTACCCCCAAGCAGCTTTTTTTTTTTTTTTTT